>NC_048598.1:132833625-133133625 GCF_003668045.3 Cricetulus griseus
AAAAAAATATTGAATTAAACCAACCTATATAATTTAAGGATGCCTTAACTGTAGAATGGAAGTCAGAAAATGTGTTGCATTGGGGGAGAGGTTATGTTTTTGTTTCCACAAGAAACAAAAAGCTATGGATTTCTTCAAAATTAATAAACATCAGATTTGATCAGGGAAGACCTCTTGAAAATCTTGGCTACAATCATGAAGAAAGAAACCAAGAAAAACTACAAGACAGGTGATGTATATGCTGATCCCTCTATTACGGGACATCTCTGAGACTGGATGAGACATGTTGGCTGCAGAGTCTCATGATTTATTATTTACATGCCATCCTTTCATATGACATGGATGGAGACTTACATTACAGTTTGGTTATTCGGTCCAAACGGACTTATAAAGTTAACAGATGCCTTTTACCTGATCAAACAAAGAACAGAAAATCATCTTTAGCTGATTTGTGCACACTGTACACTCCATGCTTATGTTAATGCAAATATTTATGTTACCTTTAAAAGTTTGTGTATTTTCAGAAAAAAAAAAGACCAAAAACCAATGATGACAAGTAGCCCGGGTGATTTGGCCTCTCAAAATGTTTCTGCTGCAGTTTCCTCAAAAATCTGCATCTAGAACAACTTAAAAGCTGCCAGCTAAGATGGTCCAGCCTTACAGACAACTCCAGCCAAGGCTACAGATAAGCTCTACACTTTCCCATCATAACGAGACTAGTCAACAGCTAGCGCTCCAAGGATTCAACCACTATCTCAAAATTTTCAGGGTCCCTTAAAGATGCCTTCACTCCAAGGCAACAAGAAGCAGTCTAGAAAACATGACACTCACAATCCCAAAAGGTTGGGTGAGTGTTTTATGGCTGTATGTGGGTTACCGATATTTGTCATCATTTAGGGGGTTGATTTCAAGTTGTTATTGGTCATGGTCAGGGAGAAAACTAAGCAAAAGAGGTTATATTCAGGGATTTCTTTCTAAAGAGAAAAAGGGGGATATAGGAATGATAGGATAAAAGGATTGATTATTAAATCTACTTTTAAACTAAAAAAGCAATTACTAATCTCAAATATTTTACATTGGTATGAATTTTTGTATTGTGATACAAAACTAAGGTTATTTTTGTTTTAAAATACTGTATGTGTGTACACACACAAACACAAACACACACACACACACACACACACACACACACACACACACATATATATATATATATTATTGTTTAATGGATTGTACCTATGCAGCTCATTTTAAAATGTAATGTAAAGTTCTAGTCCTTGAAAGTTATTATTACAAACTATTTAGGATAATTAAAAAATTCAGGTTAGTAGTTAGTCATCTATAACAATCAAGCTTGTAGTCATGTCATGTATGTCTTCAAGGTCAAACAGAGATATATATTAGATAGGTGGTCTTCAAATACTTCAAAGATCTACAGAATATGGCATTTAAGATGTTTTAATAACATAAAGGTTTTTGTGACAGTGAGATACATCTGCTCCTGGCAGCACCAATCTACTTCCAAAAAGGGTGATAGGCATCAAAGAACCTTCATATGGAGTTTGCTTTCTTGTGGCAAAATTAGCCATTGGGCAATAAACTGCCCTTGCCTTGACTGCTGACAGTATGTTGTCCAAACTAGACAAGCAGGACACAAAAGAAAGCAACTACCAAAATTTGGTAAGATAAGGTAGAAATTCAAAATTCTTGTTTCACAAAAAAGTCTGTCAGATATTCCAGGCCTTTAGGCTAAAGATAGATGCCTCAACATTGCAGAGGAACCTTGGGTGACTAACCCTAACCGTAACCCTAACCGTAACCCTAACCGTAACCCTAACCCTAACCCTAACCCTAACCCTGTCCAGGCAGCCAGATATCCCTGTCATTTCTATAATTTTTGAAGTTGTTTGTTCTGTACTTCCTGTTTACTCATGTAATATTTTATCCTTCTTGGGTCTCTGATGGGGCTAAAGACTAGATAGTTACACCATTTTCTTTGTTACCAAGTTCAGAAAAGAAACTTATAAAAACGATGTAAAGTTTATAAAGGTTGAGAGATATAAAAGCTTAAGTTGTTTAAGAAAATGTTTTAAGTTTTAAAAGGATATTTTTAGGTTGGTAATACAAGTTATGATAAAAAGAGGTTTAGGTATAAAACTTTGGAGTCATCAAGATAGATAGTAGAATATTTTCTCTGAATTTGCCAAATACATATGGACTGGACCTTATGAATGTAATTCTTACCTGATAATTGTTCTTATTTTTATAGTTTTACTATGTTAAAGTTAAACCTTTCCTTTTTATTTCGACAAAGGGGAGAAATGTTGCTGGAGATTTGTATACTGTGTGAAGATGTATTGCTGTGATTGTTTTAATAAAAATCTGGACTGTCAATAGCCAGGCAGGATAGGTTAGGCTGAACTTCTGGGAACAGAGGAACTCAGGGGGGCGAATCTAGGCATATGAGAGATGCCAATGAGACACTGAGGAAATTGGACATACAGGGTGGAGAAAGAGGTAAAAAGCTAGGATTAGAATATAGATTAATATAAATATAATTTGTTATAAGAGCTAGTTGGGAACAAGCCTGAGCTAAAGGCTAAGCTTTCATAATCTCCATGTCATTATGTGGGGTCTGGTGGCCCAAAAGAAAGTCTGACAAGAAAGACCAGCTACACATAGCATTGCTTCACTTAAGGTTGGTGTGAGCTTTATAGGGCTTAGTGTCTGCAAGACAGTGCCTGAAACATTAATAAGTGCTCAGTGCCTAATAAATAGTATCATCAATAACATCAATACTAGGGATTATCTAACTTGCATTCAAGTATGCTCTGTTTCTGATTTTTTTCCTATTTTAGATTTTATTTATGTATTTTGTGATGCATTGTGGGGGTGAAAATGTGACACTCAGAGGACAACCCAAAGAAGTTTGCTCTCTCCTTCTACCATGTGGGTCTCGGGGATTGAACTAAGGTCAACAGATTTGGTGGCAGACACCTTTAGCCACTGAGCCATCTCTCTAGCCCTTTTTCACTTTTGATTAGTTATACTAGTTATAATGTAATTATAAAATAATGGGTTCCATTGTGAAATTATATATTTACATATGACTTACTTTGGTCATATTTACCCCCTATTACTCTCTCTTCTGCTCCTTTCCCCACTACTGGCCCTTTTCCTCTTCCCAAATAGTCTTCTACTTTCAAGTCTTTTGTGCACATGAGAGAAGTATTTGTCTTCCCCAGTTTGGCTTCTTTCACTTAACATGATAATCTCCATTTTCCTGCAAACAACATGACTTCATTCTTCCTTACCACCGAATATTACTTCATTGTGTATATACACCACATTTTCTTCACCATATGTCAATGAGTACCTAGGCTGACTTTTACAACTGAGCTATTGTGAATAGTGCCATAGTCAGCATGAGTGTGAAGGTATGTACATTGCATGGGAACTTTGATTCCTTTGGCTGTATATATCCAGTTAGATCATATGGTAGATCTCCTCTTAGATTTTTGTTTTTAAGAATTATTTATATTATTTATTTATGTGTTCATGCTTCCAAGAGGGAATGCACATGTATACATGAGGGCTTTCACCGAGGCCAAAAAAGGGCATTGGATTCCTTGGGGAAATAATAGGAATTTGTAGTATGCTTGATTTTTTATTGGGGGGGGGGCTAGGATCTGAACCTCTGTCCTCAAGACTGTGCAACAAGCCCTCTTAGCTATTGAACTATCTCTCCAGCACCCTGCTTTTAGTTTTTGTTTTTTGTTGCTTATGTTGTGTTTTTGAGAAAGGCCCACATACTGTTTTTCCATGGTAGCTGCACTAATTGGTGTGTTCTTCCTCTGTACCTTAACAAACAGGTAATTTGCTGATAAAGGCTTATCTGGGAGTTTCCAAGATATCCATCCTTTACAGACTAGAAGTCACTCTGTGGGAAAATGTGGTTTGACTCAAAAGTATAAAATATTAACACATCTGAGAGTGCGGCTTTCACTCTCTTTGTAGCCATGTAGTTTTCGGTGCTAGAGCTGTGGTCAGTTAAGCCCTGTGATGAGTTCATGGAGAACTGTGTGGTCTGGTCTCTTCACCTCCTGGGGCCACAGCTTCCCTATGAAGATTAAAAACTGCTTTCATCTTCATGGTGAGCGCTCTGCAAATGCCCCGCCAGACATTCTTGAGAGGATGAAATATATTCCTTTCCATTCTACGCAGAATAAACAGGGTGATGCATGCTGATAAGCAGTTGCTCTGGGCCCTAGCAGCAGGAATGCAGAGAGGATAATGTGCCAGTCATTATGTCAGGTCCAAGATGCTAACTAAGTGCAGCAGTGAGAGGGATAGGGTCCTACTCTGGCTACATGCTCCCTTTTCAGGAAGCTGGTCCTTCCCCTGCCCAGCAGGGTCTACCTGTGTGAATAGCAAATGGCAGGATAGTGATAGGACAGCTGAACCTGGCTGTCTGAACATGACATGAAAAAAGACAAGCCAAACTCCAGAAGGAAAGACTTGGGTCACCAGTCATGGCCCTCGGTGTTCTTTATATAATCGGCAGGCATTGGTTCTGACTGGTGGGTTATTTTAATGGCGATATATATATATCTTGTACTCATTAATGCTGGAGTGCCTCATACTTACCCGATAAAACAGTTAACTTCTTGGAGAAAATCTCTAAGGTCGATTATTCACGAAGGATGTTCTGGGAATACTATGATGTTTCGAATCTGAATGACTGGCATACTTGTGGGTTGGGGGGGTGTTTGTGAGGCTGTGAGTCTCAGATTAACTTGAGAAGCACACAGTGAAATGAAAAGCATTGGGTCTTTGCTGTAGGACTTCTCAAAGCCTTTATTGTGCATCATGTCTGGGCCACCATGTGTACATTTTGTGTTTATACTGCGGATTTTATATGTATTGTGTATCTGCCCTGTGAATGTGGGTCTGTTATGCAGATACTTACGGTCCGAGCTTTTTTTTTTTTTTTTTTTTTTTTTTTTGTCTCTGTGTGTGTATATACAGAGTGTAAATGGGAAACACTGTCTATTTAAACTTATGGGATGTACTTCTTCATTTGCTGCGTTAAAAAAACAAAACAAAACAACAACAAAAACATCAACGTGCTTTCAGACCTAATGGAACAATTCCTTGCAACTGTCTTGTCTTCCTAAGAAATTTGGCTGGGTTTACATAGAAGAAACTCTATAAAGTGCATATAATTCCCTATCAAGTCTGTAGCTAACTTGCAAAGCTTTCATCTGGAAACTGAATAATTAGGCCTTGATGTAACTAATGCAGCAGAATGCTAGCTCCTTAGACAGCATTCAGAGAGAAACATGGCACTCAGGAAGGTGTAGCCATCAGACCTCAAGCATTAACTCTCTATACAAAACAAATTGCAGACAAGAACATTTTAAAACATTCAGAAGTGGTCTCTGCTTGTTTTCATTTGTGTTTTCTTTCTTTCTCACAACTGTAATATGGACACGGAGGAATAGTTCCTAAAACTCCTAGGATCCTCAAGTTCATTTCCAGTTTGCCAATGCCGTGAACATCGAGCCCAGTGCTTGGACTTCCTCTCCCAGCGCGTGGCATGGCACAGCACAGATGCTTGCAGTTTCTTTCCAGCCCTTCTAATCTCCCAGCAGCACCGGAGGACTCAACAAGAAACAGAGGCAGCCATGACCACTGTGAGTCCTTCCACCTCTTGACAGTCCCCAACCCCCATTAAAGTAACTGTGACTAAATCTGGCTCAACAATCTATTGCTGACATTTTTTTTTAAGCTAATGGAAATTTCATTAACTCTAACACCGAACATCTTTGCTTTTAGCCCAAACACATTAATTATAACTATTCTTTTAACACAATCCCAAGCTGATCAGAAATTTGACACAGCTAATGAACTAGAAATAGATGAAAGAATGGTTGAAAAATCCAATTAATGCATCAGCCAGAAATCTCCAGAACATGGAGTACATAGAGAACAATAACAATTAAAATGCTTACAATGATGAGACAAACATGTTAGCTGACAGCAACAGAAACTGTTCTCACTGTGGGTCTCCTCCTAAGTTATACTGTGCTGTCCAATCCCCCTGATGATGAAATAGATACCATTTTTTATTCACGTGTTACAGTTAAAAGGCCCAGAAATGTTAAGCAATTTGTCATGGCCAAACAGGTGAGGTGTAAACACATTTTACACATTCTACTTTGACAGAGAGGCTATATTAAATTTCTGTCACTGTGAAGCAAATTAGCCACCAAGTTAGACTTCAAACCGGTACATCCATCATCCTGTAGCTCTTGTGGTCTAGAGTCACTAGATACTGCTCAGAGTCACACAAGCTGCAGACTAGGCATGGGCCCAACTGTGCCACTTCTGGCACTCACCCTGTGCACATGGACTGAGGCCCTTGTTATTCATCGGGTTGCCTGGTCTTAGCTAAGGGCTATTCAGACACACGCCCCCCCCCCCCGCCAAGTTCCCTGTCTAGAGGTACTTATCATTTCAAAGCTGGTAAGAGACTCTTCTCTCCAGTTGACTACAATGGAATCTAATAATAAGAGCAAGGGGGTAGCCAGCCCATTTCCTGCCCATATTCTGTTTGTTAAATGTAGCTCGGGGGTTCTGTCAACACTCAGAATGAAGGAATTTATACAAAAGTGACTCGCTAAGGTTTGTTGTTTAACTGTGCCTCTTTATGTACTAATGTCCTGTTTCTGTTTTCTTTATTTACTTAATGTGACTATTACCTGCCTCAGAGGAGCATCAAGGCATCAAGTTGAAGTTAACGTGGATAGGTTACCACCGCAGACACTGAATTAAAGTGGGCAATATGGACTCATAAGCCTGAGGTTCTTATGTTTACATAAAATCTGTGATTTCACTGTTGAGTAATTTGAGGTCAGTGTTAAATGAATTCCCAGTAAATGAAGAGTTTAGCTTAGCACTTGACTCTAAAGACCAATTTTCCAGTGGCCAGGTTATAGATTAATGAAGTAATAACTTAAAATAAGGAAGGACCATTTGAGAGCTGAGTTATTCTGGTTAGTCATCAAACCAACAGGGGATGATTTCACCAGGCTGAAATTAACCCCTTCATAAAAGATTGCTGTGACAACCTCCAGAATGGGTATTTATAGTCATCCAACTGCTCAGAGGCATAACCATGAATGGGACCATAGAGGGACAGCTCTTCTCATTGTAGTACTATACTGGCTCTGCTAAGCAAATCCTTCGGGGTTACAAAAAGGAACATATACAAATTGTTAGCAAATACAAAATGTCATTACAAAGAGGCATAGGCATATCTACCAGAAGGAGGTAAGATCTGTCAGCAGCATGAGTATCTAATGCCCCCAGGCTCAGAAATAGCCAGTGATGTGTGCTTACTATCCCCTCAGTCAAAATCACAGCCATCCGTGGGGTGGCTGACCTCTGCAGTCATCTAATACTGCCATGCACTCTTCAACAGGGGCTCTAGTCGGGTCAGTTAGCACAGCAAGGTGCAGAGAGATTCTATAAATGCAATTTCTACCAACATCCTAAGACGATTCATTTTGTCCCAACCCACAAGAAGGAGGGAGTCAACTTCTGAGGCTGGTCTTCAGATGGCAGTGAGCTAACCAGAGCCTCTGCTCCTCCAAAGAGCCCCCACACAGCTAATTAGCGATTGCAGTACCATGGCAGAAAGCATGAGGGCTGTTCAACTAAAAGATGTTGTGTAAGTGAGGGCCTTCACAAATGTCTTAAGGCTGGGGAGATGGCTTAGTGGGTAAACATGCTTACTGCCCAAGCCTGAGAAGCTGAGTTTGGATCTCCAAAACCCAGGTAAAAACTGCATACAGTAGCACAAGTGCCCCAGGATGCCTCTCTGGAGATCTCCCCATAGGGAGATAGAGACAAGAGAATCTCTAGATGCAGGGGAAAGGTGAGGGCCATCACCCAGAAGTTGCCCTTAGACCTCCACTCACACACCTGCACCTCCCCCTGCACACACATCATACACTCACATATCACACACACACAATGTCTTAACATCCTGTGGTAGTTTGAATGTAATTGCCCTCATAAGCTCATAGGGAGTAGTACTATTAGGAGGTATGGCTTTGTTGGAAGAAATGCATCACTGTGAAGGCAGGCTGTGAGGTCTCATATATGCTCAAGCTACACCCAGTGTCTCAGTTCACTTCCTGTTGCCTTCAGATCAAGATGTAGAATTCTCAGCTCCTTCTCCAGCATCATAAATGCCTGCATGATGCTAAGTGCCCCCCATGATAATAATGGACTAAGCCTCTGAACTGAAAACCACCCCAATTAAATATTTTCCTTTATAAGAGTTGCTGTGGTCATTGTGTCTCTTCACTTAAGGAGAAAAGGTGCTCCAGGGAGTGGAATGGAGCTATGTTCTGTGTTCAAGGAGATAAACAGATTAAGACATGGAATAAAGGGAGTGGTGACCTCAGGTCAAGGTCATATCCAGATATATTTCCTTGTAAAAAGAAACTAAAGAAAGTTTAGAGCCAGGTGTGGTGGTACACACTTTTAATCCCAACACTCAGAAGGCAGAGGTTGGTAGATCTCTGAGTTTGAAGTCACCCTGGTCTACAGAGTAATTTCCAGAATGGCCAAGGTTAGGCAGTGAAGGAAACTATCAAAAACAGAAAGCTGGTGAAGATGTAATTAAGCAAGGGGGTCATGTTCCAGCCCTCTTGAGCAGCAGAACTTGGCAGATTTGGCCATGTGGTTCTGATCCAAAGAATAGAAGAAAGGGGTTATGGAACCTTCCTCCATGCCTAAGGAAAGCCACTGAGGCCAGGTATGTGTCTGGGGGCTCCCTGAATGGAGTCCTAGAAAGGCCATTGTGTGAAGCTGTGAAAGTGAAGCCTGCATTGTCCTGGAGACCCCAAGATATTGGAGATGACAGTGCCATGAGACACCTGCCAAAGAGAGCTGCTGTCAGGGAATGGAACCAGCCCAAGAGACAGAAGTGTGTTGCAGTGAACAAAGCTGAAAGGAGTTGCATATCTGAAGAGCATTTTGACATCAGACATGGAGATGCAGAGTTTGAAGTTTGCCCAGCTGGTTTTCAGTTTGCTTTGGTTCAGTATTTCCTCACTATGCTCCCTTCCCTGCATTTTGGAATATATTGCCTGTGTATATCTTTCATAATGTGTATCCACTATATGTTGGAAGTTTGTGATCTGCTTTTTCATTTCGCTTTTATGGAGGAGTAGAGTTAGGGGATTTCATGAATCTCAGAAGAGACTTTGAACTTTAGACTTTTAAATAAGTTTGAGACTGTTATAGACTATGAGGACTTTTGAAGTTGTCTGAATGCATTTTTTTTTTTTTGCATTATGATATGGTTAAAGCCTTTAGGAGCCGAGAGTTAAACATAGTGGTTTGAAAGAAAATGGCCCCAAAGGGAGTGGCACTATTAGGAAGTGTGGCCTTGTTTGAGGATGTGTGTCACTGTGGAGGAGGGCTTTGAGGTCTCATATATGCTCAAGCTATACCCAGTGAGACAGACCACTTCCTGTTGCCTGAGCAAGATGTAGAACTCTCAGCTGCCTCTCTAGCACCATGTCTGCCTGCATGCCACCATGTCCCACCATGATGATAATGGACTGAATCTTTGAACCATAAGCAAGCCACCACAATGAAATGTTTTCCTTTATAAGAGTTGCTGTGGTCATGATGTCTCTACACAGCAATAGAAACCCTAGCTAAGACAGACAGACAGATAAAACAATGCTAATATAGAATTATATGTAGATTATATTTCATATAATATATTCTAATTCTAATATAGAATATTATTATCTATATTAATGCTAATGTTGAGAGCCATTGCTATAGGGAGTGTGAAGCCATGGGAGTACATTGCATGGGAGGATGAGAAAAACAGGGGTAGATTTTTGGAAAATACAATTAATTAAGAAGTACTAATGTTCTAGACTGAACTACAAATCAATGTATTAAGACCTAACTCCCCCATATGATGGGTGTGGTTGTCAGAGCCTTTGGGAAATAATCATGTTGACATGAGGCCATGACAATGACTCCCTCATGATGACATCAGTGCTATTACAAAAAGAGACACAAGAGACTCTCTCTCTCTCTCTCTCTCTCTCTCTCTCTCTCTCTCTCTCTGTCTCCATCCTATCCTCCCTTCCTCTCTACCATGTAAATATGTGGCAAGAAGCCACCTGGCTGGCCACATGCTGCAGAGAGCTCACCTCACCAGAGACTTAACATTCTGTCTGACCCCTTGTTCTTGGATGTCTGAATCTATGAGGACATAAGCTGACGAAGTCACCCATTCCATGTTGTTATTATTATTATTTATTTTCTTTTTTAGGTTTATTGAGGCAAGGTTTCTCTGCATGGCCCCGGCTGTCCTGGAACTCACTCTGTAGATCAGGCTGGCCTGGAACTCACAGAGATCTTCCTGCTTCTGCCTCACAAATGCTGGGACTAAAGGTGTGTGCCACCACCGCCTGGTCCATGTTCTTTTGTTATGGCTGCCTGAATTAACTAACATGGTTCTAAAAAGGGGTATGCTTCATAGAGAAAGAGAGGGAAGTACGAAGACTTGAAGCTGAAACACAAGATGGTGATTTAAAATGAGAGACAGAGAGAGTAAGAGAATGAATGGTGGCAAGTTTCAGGAGAGTAAGGATTAATTGGAAGGAAAGTTGTTGGGTAAGCTATGTTTTCAAAAGACAAGGGCAAGAACACTCATGGTAGCAGAGAACAGAAGAGTAATTGTCAGGGAGAGGGTGGATGGAGAAAGGAAAGTTCTGGTTAAGGGGTGCAAGTTCTGGTTAGAGGGGATGAATAAATGCTACCATATGCTGGAAAAGCAAACAGAGGGTAGATCTTATGTATCCTTATCACAAAAATATGAGTATATGAGAGAAGAGGAACATTCATTTGCATGATCTAGTCATTTCACAATGTACTCAAATCAAAACATTTTAAAAAATCAGAGTTGTCACAGCAAGAAAATAGTGTTCTGTTTCTATTTATTATTATTATTATTATTATTATTATTATTATTATTATTTTAACCTTGGCTGAATTAGAAGTCAACATGCCATCAGCCTTGTATCTGACAGAGGGGGTGGCGTGCCGTGTACGGATGAACAGCACTTCAGGACCTGACAGAGGGGGTGGCGTGCAGTGCAGGGCCGCTCATGGAACAGCAGAAAACAAATCTGTCAATTTTAAAGTGGTTGACTGGGCAACAACTGTATGGAAAAAACAACAATGTAGGAAGACAATACAGCAAGTGTTCCGCTCCTCTGATCATCAGGACACACAGATCAGAGTCACTAGGGCATAGCCTCCTGTTCTAGTCAGGAAGGCTTTTAAAAATGGCTTCAGTTAGAATAGAATTATAATGCTCTGCCCCCTTCTTCCCTACAGTTTCTGCCAGATACTCCATCGACTCCCCCAACTCTAAGGATGATATTCTCCTTTGCTTTGAATATTATTGTTGCACACACACACACACACACACACACACACACACACACACACACACGGATGTGTGTGCACAAACACATATAAATATAACCTGCTGAATCTAATTTTGTTATTTGTGTGTATATGGTTTCATGGCCAGTCATGGTTGGACAACCAATATGGGGCTCATCCCCAGAACAGGTTAGTTCTCCTTCTCCCATCAGTCATTAGCTGCCTGTAATTCTCTTTCTAGGGCTAGAAACTCTTGAAATGTCCCCTTCCACGTTAACATGTCCAATGATACTGCCATTGTTCCAATCTTGTTTACACAGTCGTTTTTAGGAAAGACTGTCTCACAGCAGACTTGCTGGTATTCCGGCCCTTGTAGCCTTTCCACTTCCTCTTCCACGCTGTTCCTTGAGCTATAGACATAGGAGCTGTGCTATAGATGTATCCATTGGGGCCAGGATCCCACAAATCCATTGATCTCTACATTATGTCCAGTTGTGGTTCTCTGTGATGGTCTCCATTTCTTCAATGAGGGATGGTACTGACTAATCTGTGGGGATAAGAATAAAGTTTAGAATTTAGTTAGGAATTATGCTGGGCATTAGTAGAAAAACTCCTAGGAAAAAAAGAATAATATTCTGGCAAGCATGTTGAGAAATGGAGACTCATACACTATTGGTGGGAAAGTAAATCAGGATATCGGTTCTTCAGAAAAAAAGATGCGGGACTCCCATACTGCCCAACAATCCCACTAGTAGGTATATTTAAGAGAAAAAAAAATCAGTATGTCAAAAAGACATCTGCATTCAAACATTTGTTTAATCACTTGTCCTAAGTCAAAATGTACAATCAACTAGGTGTTCCTCTACAGATAGGTAGACAAAAAGTATGATTGGTATTTGAACCAAGATGGATAGAACAGAGGACATTTTACTAAATGAAATAAGTCGGCCATGGAAAGGCAAACACCACATCTTATCACTTGTATGAGGAGACCAAATAGTGGACTTTAGAGAAGCAGAGGACTTGGGGAGGCGGTGGAGAGATGATAACTACCAGGTACAAAGCAGCAGTTGGATAGGGGATAACTCCAAACTTTCTAAAGTGTGGCAGGGTAAGTATGTTTGAAAACAATTACACATTTCAACACCAGATGGTAGAATGTGAATGCTCCCAACCCCAAAGAAATGGTAAATATGTTAGGTGGCATACATCACTTACCCCAGTCTGGTCCTTACACACAAGTATGTATATTGAAAAGCTGCATCTTAACACATAAATATGCACCCCTGTCAATCAAGAGTAGTTTTTGAAGGTAGATAGTAGAAGGTAACCAGAGATAAAGAGATCACTTCATCGTGGAAGACATTTGATTATATTTAGATGCTTCTGAGGAAAAAAAAAATGTGACATTTCAATTTATGTGAATGTTCAAAGACTCCACCAGAAGAGGAGCCATGATTGAAGTCATGAATTTTCTGAGAAGGAAGCCAGGGACCTGGCTGAAGATGGAAAAGGCCAGGAGGAAAAGTGCCTATGACTGCTGAGAGCAGAACAGTGAGGATGGGGATACGGGCCAGCTCTAGGGAAGTTAGGGGAGTGACTGCTTCTTTTTCCTCTCTGAGTATGGAGTGATGGGAACGTTAATTAGCTTCAGACTGTCTGTCTACAACATTCAAGCATCATGAATGCCATAAATGAGTAATGAATGGTATCTTCATTTCTTCATTACAGAAGAATGTGTTTGGGATCTTAATGCTGTAGAAATAGAATGAGGTGATGTGCAGTCAAAAGTCTTAGGCCTCCAAACTATACATTAAAAAGAAACCTTAAAATTTTGTTTAAATATATATGTGTGTGTGTGTGTGTGTGTGTGTGTGAATATACATATGTATTCATAGAAAAAGTGACTAAAGAAGTATGAGAATGTAAAAAAGTTACTTCTCAGTTGTCACTAAGAATGGCACTTGTTTTCTATTTTTTTTTATTTTAGAAATGTCTTTGTGCATGTAGAAAACATGGAATGAGGTTGGGTATCTTCTACTGCTTTTCTCCTTATTTTTTGAGGCAGGGTCTCTCACTTAATCTGAAGTTCACTGTGTCAGCTAGATCTGCCAGACAGCTAGACCCAGGGGTCCGTGTGTCTCTGCCCACCCAACTCTGAGGCCAGGTACACCTGGCCTGGCTTTTCTGGGGATATGAACTCAGATCATAAGGCTTACAAGGCAAGCATTACATCCAAGCCATCACCCCAGCCTTTTACCCCAATTTCTAAGTTTTCAATATGAAGCTTTTTTTCATAAATGTATTTATGAAGTTTTTAGAAATCTACAATAGCAAAGATTTGGGGGTGGTGTTTTTTAAAGTGCTAACATGTAACACCCGCAGATTCTTTACGAAAGTGGGAACTGCAGAAATACCATGCAATCAAGTGGGTTGTGTTGGCACCATGTTGCTTTTTTCCTCTCCAAAAAGAAAAGCAGGAAAGTATTAATTTGTTTGCACTCACATTATAATGATCTACCCCCAGAAAGGAACAGTGTAATTAAAACAGTGCCCAATTGCTTTTATTCATTTAAATGTGTTTCTATAGCAAGAGGGTGTGCTTCCAGTTTTAAATGTTAGGGATTCAGTGTAACCTTGGGCGGGTCCCTTCCTGGTCCTGGTTTTCTCCCATGTTGACTGAGATTGATGGCACAGCTCAAGCTGTGCTCGGAAGATGATGAGACTAAATTAAATTAGATCGAGTGCAGCTGTGTGACTGAAGGAGGCTGCGGGGGTGACTTCCCCAGTGTCCTTTGGACTCTGGCTTTATTGCCAGCAGCCTACACTAACAGCAAAGGCTGCCTTAAACTAATTGGCTTGTTCTCAGTGCCTGCAAGTGGCTGCACCACCTCTGCAGATGGCCCCTGAGGGCACAGCTCTTATTGGCAATGATGGCTGGTACTTTCCAGCCAGGCCCCAGAAGTTCAAGGTTAGTTTCTAAAGCTGGTGGCAAGATGCAGCCTTGGTGTCCTGTGATTAGCCAGTGGAGCCAACAGCCACACAGAGCTCAACCCACCCTCAGGCCCTGCCTGGACATGTCTGGATGCCTCTTTGAACAAACTCAAATAATAATGAGTTCATGTCTCCAAATACCAAAAGCACTTGAAGGTGATCTGGACTCAGCAGGCTTCACATATTCCCAAACAAATGGTTTATTACTGATTCTCTTAGTTAAATAATAAAGTAAGTTGGGGGAGGGAGAATGGGAGCAGTGAAAGCAGTCTCTTTTATTAGGAAGTCAGTTCTTCAATAAGACACGCATGTGCCTCAAGAACGAAGCAGCATGCATTGCTGGTCTCTGCTTTAGGAATTAGAGATAAAAGTAGACCCGGGTCCCATGCACTAGATGCTGATGGTTTCTGCCAGGGAGCAGGGGAACAAAGAGAGGGAGAAAACCCTGTTCCTCCTCATTATTTTGAGACAGGGCTAATGAATATCCTAGGCTGGCCTGAAACTCACTAAAAGTTAGGATGATCCTCTTGCCTCCATCTCCTGAGTGCTGAGGTCATCGCCATGTGCCTTCCCATCTGTTTTATGAGGTGTACTGGGTATGGAATCCATGCTTAGTGTTTGGCAGCTACACCTTCAGACCCCAAAAGTGACCCCTTGAATTCATCACCAAAGACTTATCTTCACTTGGATTTGGGCTCCTTTTTGTTATTGTTTTCCAGTGCTGGCAATTCAATTCAGGACCTTGCCAATGTCAGGTAGGCACTCTGCTAAGGTACCATGCCCCTATCCATGTTCTTAAGCAGCAAGGTCCATAAAACACTAGCAGGGAAAAGATAGTGGGACTTGAACCCTATGTATGACAGTCACTTTGCAAACTGGGGAGTTAGTAAACTGTTTTGGGACCCAAGTCACTTCTGCTTCTGTAAAGACAGCGTCAATTGTTGCTCCGGGGTATCTGAGGATGTGTGTCTACACAACTACTTATTTTGGCTGACACAAATTGTGTACCTACTTTGTGGCAGAAGGACCAGGCTTAGAGCATCCCCGTTGACCATTTGCTCTCAGGCCTTTCACAGCCTCATTCTACAAATATGAAGATCCTCTCTCCATCCCACCCCTTGGACAGTCCCACCTCCACTGAGCAGATCATAACCCTCAACCCCAAGTCTGCATCTTCACTCCTATAAGAGCAAAGACAAACTACTGCTGTTTCCCTCATACTGTCTTTCCCCAATAGTCCTCTCCCCTTCCCCTTTCTTTCTCCTCCTCCTCCTCCTCCTCCACCTCCTCCTCTATCTCCTCATCTTCTCCTTGCTTGCTCTCACCATCGCCCTAGTTAATTTCATTTTCCAGCACTTGGGAATTCTGAATCAATTTGCCATTCCTCTTCCTAGAATCCATCCCAAGAGTACTCATCACATGTGAAACAGATTTAGCCCCTGTACAAATCAGTTCTATGGCCAAGTTCCTAATGTGAAATCTAACAGAAGCCAAGGGTGGGACTGGGAAAGTGAGGTCAGTGTGACGGCTCTGTGGTGAGTAGCAGAGGGAGAGAGTCACACAATCCAAGGAAAACTGCATCACAAGTCCTCAGCTCTTAGATTTCTCCTTGGGTCTGCGGCCATGAGGAGTACATGTGTCTATGGACCCTTCTTCCTCACATACAAGGTCAGGCGACTGAGGGCAGAGAAGACATGCCAAACAACGGTGCTGAAACCACGGTTCACTCAACCTTCCAAAATCCACAGCACACTTCACTAATTCATCAGCCCTGTCTTTCTTGCAGATCCCAAGTTAGACAGATAACACCACACGATCAGAGCCAGCCTAGTAATTAGTTGCTTTTATATCTGTGAGCTATGTTCTCAATATCTCGTCTTGTAATGTGAATATCCTTATTCCATGGCATGGATTTTCTCAATGGTTTCTAAATGATGAACAAACATCACCAGAACTGGGCATCATGGCTTCCAAGATGTCAACAGTACATAGCTATGTTCCTACAATGTCTCTATGCAAGCTGTGGAATGACCAGGACAGTATATCATATTCAATCTTTACCCCACCCCACAGCTGAGGGGGAAGTCTAGTGCCAGCCTTTAAGGCTTTTAGGGTCTGTCACTGACTTTTGCGGCATTTTTTTTTTTCTGGAGCATATCCCATGACTATCATTTTACCATGGCTAACAGACTAATTCCACAGTATCAAATCTTCTTCTGCTTGCTAGCTTCTATGTCTGCTCCAGCCTTCTGCCCCATTTGTGAACCCTGGCCCTCTCTGCTAGATTCCATAGCCCAAGACCTTGACTCAACTCTGTATCTGGCTCCAGTCATATTGGGACTGACTTACAGCCCTTTTCCTCTGCCAGGTCATCTCAGCCAAGTAACACCTCCCCTCTACTTCCCATAAACCCTGGGCCATTCATCTCAAATGCAAATTCTAAGCTAGGTTTCTCCAGAGTTTCCAGGGTGTGAGTGGTGCTCAGCGTTGGGTACCCACAGAAATAATGCCTTTCTCCTCCTGTGGGACCATGGCAGAACACAGTCCCTGCTACTAAACAACCTGAAATAGCTCTCCTTTTTTTTTCTAGATTGTTCTTCAAAGATTCTGAGACCCTTCTTGATTCAACCCCTTTTATATCTTCCAGTGCATCCCTTCTCTCCAGAAAAATCTAGTGTTCTACTATGCTGTCAGAATCTGAGCCTCCTTCAACCTCTAGGGCTCTTGACAACATATTCCACTTGAAAAGATGCTAGGAACATCTTTTCTCTATGAAGACCCTAGGCTTGTCAATTCACAATCTAGCTTCCGAGCCATCTCTCATTCCAAGGCTGTTTTAGGCCTGTTTTTGTTATGTTTTCAAGCCTCTGTTTTTAACAATATTTAATTTTCACATCAAGTAGTTTAGTGTCAAACCACATGCCACTTCACAGGAGACACTGAATTTCAGAGTGGAAGTCCTTTGAGGCCACACACCTGTCATTCACTCTTTGTGTTTCTCACTGGTGATGTCACGAGTCAGCTGGCACAGCCAACAAGGCTGAGCTCCTCTTCCATGGCAAAGGCACTTAGTCAGCACTTGCTCATTTGTGTGTCAAACTATTGCATCTCTATGTGCATCCAAGTTTTGCTTACCTATGTCAATCAGGACCGTAACAGATCCTTCTCTTACTAAAATAGGGAGATGCAAGGCCATGCTAGAGCCCCCAGCGATATTTCCCTTTGAAGCTGCAGCAGTTGGTTTAAATGCTTGATACAGAGAGATGGGTCTTGTTTTGAATAGCAGATTGCCTGGCTATGATGATGAAGTTTCTGACTTATGGGTCTGGGATGGGACCTGGAAAGGGCCTTTTAGGAAGAGGTCTATCTAAGTAAATTTGATTCAACTTTCTTCTGACTGACAGAAAGTGCTAGGCCATGGTGGCCTTGCTTTCCAGATATAATCTGCAGAGGGTAGGGTAAAGGCAGAGAAGGGGACTACCACCCCCGGGGAGGTCTATCTAGCCATGATGGCTGAGATTTTCCTCCACCTCCTCCTTGGTTAGAGTCCAAATCTGGTTACAAAATATCTGGGACCTCCAGCCAAAAGGCCATTTGGCCTTGAAGACTCATTTTTATCTCCAGGGATCTCCCTTCCCCAGGCCTCCACTTGGCCTGCCCTCATTGGAGGAACTGAACAAACACACCAGAGCTTTGCTCCACCAGCTGCAGCCTTGGGCTTGCAGGCTATTTTGACTCCTGCTATGAATCAGAATGGAATTATGAATAATTTGTAGGAGGCTTGTTGCGTCTTGTTCCAGCCGTTCTTTAGCTCAGCTTTCCTTGTTCGGGCTTTCAAGTCCTTGTATGTCTGATTCTTTTAGAGACTTTGGGTCTGGAAGATGACAAAGGCAGCATGACAGGGATTCTGGCTTCTCTGGGCTGATGTCTCAGCAAGCTCTCCAATTTATAGAGCCACATGTGAAAAAGGAAGGGAATAGGCAGGGCAGAGCCCAGCAAGGCAGCTCTCTGGCAAGCAGGTTGAGTGACTGTGTGTCTTAGCATGTTTTATACGGAGACCTGAGGCAAATGGTTCTCCACACTCATTTCTGCATCCATCTGAATGCCTATCTTGCTCACACACGCAAACTTTATAGGGAAACAACTGTTAACAAATGTGCGGGGGTAGGGGTGGGGTGGGGGGGTGTCAAGATATATTTTCCTCAAAGAAAATATTAAACAACCAGGCTCCAAAGTGACATGATCTTGTATAAATGATCGTCTCTGCATAATTCAGACTCTACCTCCGGAAGTGTTTAAATAAAATAAGAGAAATACACTCTCCTGAGATGTCACCAACCTGAGGTCCTGGATGCTCCTGGGAACTTTCTGGCAGGAGAGATATCCCAGAGAGCGGATTGTGTTTCCTCTGAGACGACCAGTAGAGTTCAAGTCACCTTGAGGAAAAATACAATTTACTGTTTGTTCTTTTCCCCGAGGACCTTGATTCCACCCTAGGGTTCACATTAAGCTTGCACACTGTGTTCATGGAAAAAACACCTCCTGCTTGCTTGCAGGTGTGCCAGGAGTCTGAGCCAGGCAGAGTGGAAGAGCAGGAAGTACCGTTCACATAAAGACAGCCATAGGCCTTCATGTCTGGGCCTTCCTCTTTGCTCCACGCTGGACCCTCACAGGCCCCGGTGAAGGCTTGTGCATCAAGCTGACTGGCTGGTGTGAAATTCTCTTTCATCTCCTCCAAGTCTTAGGAGAGTCATCGTCCTGGGTTCTTGAAAGTTCGCTAAGCCTTTTTTAAAGTCATGAGTTTCCCTTTGAAATAATAGCTGCAAGCATTTAAGTCCAAAACTTCATTACATTTGATCCCGTTCAGTAAGAAGTCAGAAGAGAAGAGCACCCACATGACCGGCATCAGCCCTGTGGGTGTCGTGGACTGCTGGTCCCACTCATTCCTGGGGTGCAAGCACAGTACAGGAGGAGGCAGCCAGGCCAGTGGTGAAGCCTTGGATCTGGAATGAGATCTGTATGCAGCAAATCTGACTGTATCACTTTCTAGCCATCATTGGGACAGTTTCTTTCCCTGTTCAGGTTTTGATTTCTTCCCGTTTATGGATGAGAAAATGATAGAAACTCCTTCAGGGAGGGAGTCATTGTGACAATTAAATAGGGAGCCTATGTTCTCTCCTAAGTATGTTTTAGACATACTATCATATTTTGTTCCTCACAATAAACTTCTGAAGAAAGTCCTGTTGTCGCCCACATTTTAATGAAGAAACTAGGGTACAGAGTGTTTACTTGCCCGAGGTCACCATTAAATCAGACTTCGAATCCAGAGTGTCTGACTCCAGTGACAACCTGAAAAGCCCAACTTGCCTCCCCAACCCTCGCTCCTTCTGGTTCACTAGAGTACTTACTTTCTTTCTTCACTGATAGCTGCTAACGCCAAATGATGGCCAATGCTGGTGAACTCTCCTTTTCATGAAGTTATACCCAGCACTTAGCCAAGTCACACTCATTCTCCTGGGGCTAGGGTGTGAATAGGGGAGGGGACGCCATGAAGCCTGTATCTAATGGGCCTTCAACATTTTTGGAGGGAAGGGGGGAGGGGGGAGGAGGGGAGGCAAGAAGACATGTAGGATAAAAAGAGCCAGGTTTGAGCGGCAGGTAGAGGAAAAACAGGTGAGCATCAGAGAGAACTAAGAAGCGATGGAGGGATTCGAACACACGGAAACAACCCTGTCTGTTCTGCTTTCATGCTAAACTGAACAAACTGAGGCCCAGAGCAAGACAGCTGGGAGGGTTTGAGTCTGCCACCTAGCCCAGCAACCCACACTCTCGGCATTACTGTCCCCTTGAGATGGAGGTTGTTGAAGGCCAGGTCTCCAAGAGCCTGAATGGTTCTCTTAGGAGCGTCAGTTTTATTCTCTAATGAATGGAAATACCCACAATGCCCCTCTGCTCTTTGGGAGCAAGAGGTAAACCCTGCTGGTGTCCATCTGTATAAAACACCCCCCAGCGGTGGACCGGGCACCGTCAACCATGTTTTTCTTTCTTTTATGCATACAAAGTAGCTTATGGGCTGCACCTGCAGGCCTGCTATGTCCCACACACAAAAGGATCAAAGCCCTAAACATGTCTTCAGACTATAATTTAAGATAATTAAGATTTTTTAACCTAAATTACATTTTACCATTTCATAACAGAGCTGTCAAGATCCTATCTATCAAAACTCTATCAAGCAAACAAAAGGGGATAATTATATTTCCAGACATATGCAGCCATCGCTCCGCACAGTTTCTCATAAAAGACTTCTGTCTCCCTCCACACTCTCGTTTTCAAATGTTCTTCATCTACCCCACCCACCCCTGCAGTCTCAGACTACACATTCTTAAACAAACGGAAGCTATGCCATTGCCGTGTAGTGCCATGGCAGCTCTGCTCAGAAGGAAAGCTCTCCGGCTTGGCCACGGCATCCTCAGCCTCACAAACACATTCTGATGGGGATGCAGAAAAGGCAAATCAGAAAGATGGGGAAATACCACAAACTTCCTAATGGAGCTGAATTTGCTTTCAGCTCATCTCCATGAGGTAGTTTCTTCTAAGATCCTCTATGAGATACCCAGGGAATACGAATACTTGAATACTTCCTCACCGTTTCCCTGGCTATTATACCACAGTCATATTGTTAAAAAAAAAAAAAAATGACCCTTCTCTCAAGGCCCCCTTGCTGATGTCTGAAGTTCCTTACATAATCTTATGGATTTTAAGACTCTGATTAAGTCAGAAATGGGTAAACAAGGAATATACACTGTAGCCAATCAGGACACGGACACTCTTTGGCCACAGTGACTGGATTGCCGCCAGGTCATGTGAACTTAGTTGGGCCAGTTAGAATGGAGCCCCAAGTTTTGTTGGCTGGTGGAGAAAGGCTTGCCCTCCCTTTGGACACGTGGTAAGAAGACATTGGTGTTAAGCAGCAAATCCTGGCTTGCTGAGGAATGTTAGCTGTTAGACCCTCGTTTGTCTTGTGGAGCTAGAGGAGGTGTGGAAAGCCAAGTTGTCAAAGACCTGAATATTGCTCTAATCCTATATTAGATGAAGGCAAAGCCAAGGGCCTCAGAGCAATGGATCAGGAGTCGTGATTCATCCACAAGTGAACACTGATACAATGCCAGATTCAGTCAGCAGCCACCAACTCTAACAGTCGAGCGTCGTGCTCTTAGCTTTACGGGACCACAGAACTCTTGAGAACTGACAGTGTCATGATTCCTCTTCATATGAGATCACATGGAGTTTGGGTTGCCAGGGCATTGACCCCAGGCTGAGCTTCTCTCACATGCTGCTGGCCGGGCATTGGGCTTTACATTACAGTAGGACAGAGGCTGGGATGCGCACTCAGTCACTTACCCAACACAGAGGGGTTACCTTCCTTAACTCTTCTAAGCATCAGTTTATTCCTCCATAAAAATAAAAATAAAAATAAAAATACCCATTCCACATAGATGTAAAAGTTGGATGAATTTATAGATGTGCAAAGGCTAAGGTAATATTTGCTCACAAGCTATGGCATCAAACAATTAAGACTGCTCCCCATAAGATCGCAGATGAAGAAAAAAAAAAAGCTCTTCATACAACTGTGCACAGTGTTAGGACACACACAGTGATGAAGCCATGACTGACCTGGAAACATAAAGCAGTGATCTTCGATGGGTGTTAAATTGGGGGGTGGGGCTTCCTCATCCAAAAACCCCTAAATAGTTTCCAAGAGTATTGTGGGATCAGACGAAAGGGAAGGGTTTGACTCACTTGGAGCAGAATGAGAATAGTTTGTTAACCGTGAACTTATTTATTTATTTATTTAATGTGTGTTGGTGTTTTGCTTGCTGTGTATCTGTGTGAAGGTGTCAGAACTCCTGGAGCTGGAGTTACAGACAGTGGTGAGCTACCATGTGGGTGCTGGGAATTGAACCTGGGTTTTCTGGAAGAACAGCCAGTGCTGCTTAACTGCTGAGCCATCCCTTCAGCCCCAACTGTGAAGTTTTTTAACAGCAAGATTAAAGAGGAATAAAAAAATGTATAGTTTCACACCTACAGACTTTCAGAATTCTAAGAGAACAAATCACAGCAATTTCCCACTCGGGCTCAGCTGTGCTTTATAGACTAACTCTGCCCCCTAATCCCCCAAGGAAAAGGCTTAGAACCCACAGTATCGGCCTGTCCAGCTGCACCCCTCTGATTTTCAGCTCACTTTCTTCCCACCTCTAGCCTCTGAAAAATCCTCCTCCACCCAAGGGGGCTCCCAGCCCTCATATTTCCACAGACACCCCTTTGACTTATGCTTTTTGGAAATGCCATTGAGAATGGGAAACACAGGGCAGAGCCAGGAGGAGTGCAGTCCTGTGACCGTGCAGGGTTGTGACGGCCCACTGCTTGGTCTTGCATTCTGGTCCTTTTTTTCTACCTTCAAACATCTTATTTTTTTTACATCAAAATGTTCCTTTACCGTTAACGTTCCATTTTTCTAAGTAGGCCAGTGACAAATGAACACTTTCTTTCTTGAGAGCTAATGCATCCCATCATTGCAGTTCCAGTGTTTGTGACAGTATATGGATGCCAAAGCAAGTCCCACTGACATGGCACAACAAATGGATCTCCTCCCTTCCAGAAGTGGACAATGAGATCGGAGAGAGAGGAGGTAGTTCTTGCCCCACCCTATCAGCTCTGTTAAACCAATTTACTCCTGAGCCCTCTTCCCGAAGACAACCTCCAAATTCTGGGTGTAACATAAGGGGTCACAGGAGACCAGGGGAAATGTTAAGAGCTGTTCTGACTTCCCACATCTCAGCCAGTGTTGAGTCAGCCAGAGTTCTGTTTCCAACTCCAAACAACTCTGACCAGCGAGGCAAGGGAAAGAAGTGCTGACAGGGCCCCACAAAGCCACTGCACTGTGGTGAAGCATTGTGCCAGCCAGCACGTCTTATGGAAAGGCAAGCAGACTCAGGCTTAGCTGGCATGAGCACAGCCAAACCACACTAATGACAGTCACAGCTCTGCCGAGGCCAAGGCTGGCTTACCAAGGAAAATGCTTGTCATGGCTGAGGGGAGGGGAGGCTGGACAGCTCACACAGGGCAGCTGTGTCCTCTGAGGCACATCTTGAACCAAGACTTGGACAGGGAGCTGAGGCAACAGGGATTCTGAGGACTTGTGAACAGGCAAGGTTCAGAGGATCCTAGGATGCAGAACTGTTTGCTATGCTGGTCCTCTTGTAGTTTGAGACAATAAAGACTTGGGACACAATCCCCGGAGGTCTTTCAAATTTCTGAGTGACTACTATCTACTGTGTGTGTGTGTGTGTGTGTGTGTGTGTGTGTGTGTGTGTGTGTGTGTGTAAGCCAGAATACAACCTCAAATGTGCCTCCTCAGACACCATCCATATATTTTATTTTATTTATTTATTTGTGTGCATGTGTGTTATAATACATGTGTAAAAGCCTAAAGACGTCTTTCAGGAGTCAATTCTCTCCTCCCACTGTGTGGGTCCTGGGGATCCAACTCAAATAGTTATGTGTGGTGGTAAGTGCCTGAACACCCTTGAGCCATCTTGCGGACCCCATTTCTTTTTAAGGGCAAGGTCTCTTATGGGCCTAGAACTCATCAAGTGCACCACACTGGGTAGTCAGAGGCTTGTGTCTGCCTCCCTAGCCCTGGATCGGCACCCCCACCCACCATGCCTAGCTCACATGGGTTCTAAGGATCATAGGTCCCTATGCTTGCAGAGCAAGCACTATAGGGCTAAAACCCTCTTCTCTGATAACCTGCTGTATTTTTACTGTGGGCTAATAGCTCTGAGAGCCTGGTGATGCTTGCTTTTTGTAACTGGAAAGTGAAATGCAGAGATACTCATGCTGTATGCTAAATACCACCAACTCTCTTCCAGAGTGCAAGTATCGAGGAACTAACCAGCCACAAGTAATTGCTAGCCTGCTCAACCCTCAGAAGTCTTCACTGCCAAGAGCTTAGTCTGGAAAATTCTTTCCACCCTAAGTGTCCCCCCCTTCACTTCTTTTCCTCCTGACCTCACTCATTTGTATTAATCTGGCCTCACTTTCATTGACTTTCTATTTTCTAGATTCTTCTCCTGTCTCCTTATTCTAAGTCACCCTCTAGTTTCATTGGCTCCCCAAACAGCCTAGAATTCATCAGAAATTATTTAAAAGGGATTTTTTTTTCAACAGAGACTTGACATTTCTTATACCCACACCACCTTCTATGTCTAGACTCTAAGCCACGAAATCCAGGACATCCTCATTTTTCTCTGACCAGTTACTTACTGCCAAGTCATGTAAGACAGGCCACCATAGCACACACGCGATACCCCACACATCCATTTTTCTCTGATGCTGGCTTTGCCTTTAGCTTCTTACAGATAATTGTTCTTGTAGTTTTACATTGCCCTAGACCACTTCAAACAGCATTATCCTCCTCAGACACGTCTGGCCACCTTACATCCAACGACAAGCTTGCCTCCTGCCGTGGTGACACGAGGCCATTTCTTAAGAGCTCTCTGTCATCCTTTACTCAAAACGTGTGTTCTTCATCCCAGTCTCACCTTCCTTTCAGTGTGGACTTCTTCAGTACACCTGGACTGCCCATCCTTCAGCCTCTCACCTTCTCCTGCTGTCAATTTTACTCGTCTCACTTGGAGTTGCATCTCATGTTTCACTAGTTCCGGTCTCTACTGTAACCAGGTCTCTTAAAACAAGAAGTATCCTGAACTTGTGTATTGTCTTATGCTGCACACATAAGCCCCAGCCCCTTTAAAAAGAAAAGAGACCCTGCTCGTTGTGAACTCACAGTGTATCGCTACAATCCACAAAAGAAGTGAGTTAATTACAGAGGATGAATGTCGACGGACAAAACAGATGGCGTATTTTCATTCAAGGCGATGATTGAAAGCCAGTGAGCAGCACTCCTCCATGGCCTCTGCATCATGATGCTCCTGCCTCCAGGTTCCCGACAGTTTGAGTTCCTGCCTTGGCTTCCCTAACTGGACTGTGAGTCAGAATATCTTGACATAGGAGGTGCTAGAAGCCTTGGTTAGCTGAATATCGGGAGCAGGCTGGGTTTCTGCGTGCTCATCCACAATGCCACGCTGCTCCTGTGGTGGTCAGAGGGCTACTTGCAAGGAGTCTGTGTCCTTGCTCTCTGTCTACTGTGTGGAACCTGGGGGTGAAATCCGGCAAAGTCAACTGATTTGACTTGCCATCTCTGAAGCCCATCAACACGTAATTGGGGGCCCCAGACTGCCTTGGGAACCCATGGTGGAGGCAAGGCCAGGCCAGGCAGGACCACCAAGCTAGGGTGGGACCACAGAGTGGCACGCCAGGGCCCCATGTTATCCCAGCCTTGGAGCAGGACTGGTAGTTACACTCAAGGTGAGCCATGTTAATATCCTAGGATTATATACCAGCTAATCTGGGCTACCTTCCTCCTCATGGCACAAATTATATACCTGGCAGCTAAACAAAAGGAAACTACATTCTTAATCATCTGAACATAGGAAGACATCCTTCCCCTTGCCTCATGTGGCACGTTGACTTGACTGGTAGGTGTTATTCTACCTATAACCCGGCCCATTTGCACTCTTCCAGTGTACATTATTAAAAAAAGAAAGTTTCACTTTAAAAAATAACACTTAAAGTATTTTTAAAGGTAAGATAAAACTATAAGAAGGCACAGATATTTTCTGCTAAAATTAGAAATTTAGAAATAAAATTCATGCTTAGAGTGAAGAGTTCAGAGTTGGTGGCATAGTCTACAGAGTTGAAGAGGGTATTAGACAAATAACAGCAGTGAAATCTGAAGCAATTATGCAAAAGAAAAAATAAAGCAAAGGAAGATAAAATTATGGCTGTTTGCTGGACAATTTTCCTTAGTTGGGGTGACACTGGAAGAGGGTAGGACATTCGTGAGTTAAAGCCTTCCGGAGGCTGCCTCTGATGGGAAGGTTGGGACCCCAGCCTCTGCTGCCTGTTCTCTTGCTTCCTGACCACCACAAGGTGCTCCTGCCTCCCACAGGCCCAAAGCATCAGAACTCGCCCAGGCTATGATCTGAAACCCCCAAGGCTGTGAGCCAAAATAAAACTTCCTCTTCTTCAGTTGGTCACCTCTGGGTATTTGCTGAGAGAAGGCTGACTGACACAGATGGAAACATGGGAAATTACCTAAGAGTTAGGAAGGTAGAAGGAGGAGGTCCAAACTTGATTTCCAAAAACAGTAAAATAAGGGAATAGGGTAAGTTAACTTTCGAAACAATATTATGGTGTTTTTTTTTTCCCAGAACTAAAAAATGTATAATTTCACAAAATGGAAAGCAAATACCTTAAATTCTAAAGAGACCAAGTAGCTACAAATCTACTCCTATATACCTGTAGTAATATTGCAGAATAGCAAAAGCAAGCCAGGTAGGGTGTTACATACTTGTAATCAGAAGGCCGAGTCAGGAAGATCACATGTTCAAGACAAGCTTGAGTTACATGGTGAGACCTTATGTCAAAGCAAAATGAAAGGGTCTGGAGAGAGGCTCAGAGGTTAAGAGCCTAGCTGCTTTTCCAGAGGTCCTGAGTTCAATTCCCAGCAACCACATGGTATCTGACAACCATCTGTAATGATATCTGGCGCCCTCTTCTGGTCTACAGGCATACATGCAGGCAGAACATTGTATACATAATAAACAAATCTTTTAAAACAACAACAAAAATCAAAAAGCTTTCAAACAGAGAGAAAAAGAAATCATAATTTTCAATCAAGTAAACAGATTGACAGCATTGGGTGTAGGAGGCATAAATAATTTGCCCACTTTAGTAATTTAAAATGGCAGATGAAGATTCGAACCCAGAACTGTCTGTCTCTCCAGAATCTTCATTCTTTTGTTTAGGACATCCAGAGTCTTCATTCTTAACCATTGTGTTAGGTTCACTTCAACACTGCAGCTGTGAACATATGTGCAAATAATGGTGAAAATCACAAACTAAAAATTACTAGACGCTATTTGCATATTTAGTTGTGCAAAATTTTAAAGCATGCCATCAAATTTTATATCTATTCATGTGTTTAAGAATTAAAATCATGCCAGGATTGTTGGTGTATGCCTTTAATCCCAGAATTTAAGAGGCAAAGGCAGGTGGATCTCTGAGTTTGAGGCAAACTTAATCTACATAGTAAGTTCCAGGACAGTCAGGGCTACACAGATAAACTCTATCTTGAGAAAACAACAACAACAAAAAGAATTACAAACACTTAGAAAACTCCCTATAGAATGAAATCTCAATCTGATGATAGCTATCTAGCAAAAGCAGACATCTGAAGCCTGGTGGTGGTGGTGTGTGCCTTTAATACCAGCAATCGGGAGGCAGAGACAGATGGATCTCTGAGTTTAAGGCCAACCTGGTCTACAGAAGAAGTTCCAGGATAGCCAAGACTACACAAAGAAACCCTGACTCAAAACACCAAGGGAAAAATAAATAAAAGCAGACATGTGATAGTAAGATTTGAGTTTTCCATTAAATTCTGAAGAGAGAGATAGCTCTATCATTACTTCTATTCAACAAAGGACTAAAGATATACCAAGTAAAATAAGTCAATAAAGTATTGTAAAGGCTGGCAAAAAGAAAAACACTTGATACTTAGATATTAATTTATATAGAAAAATCTAAGAAAATGTACTGATACTTGTAAAATGCTTCCTAATGAGCCCTAAAAAAGATTAACATACAAAAGTTCACCGAACTCTTACTAGATTCAAGTAGCAACAAAATCATGTTCATTTTTTAAAACATTCACGGAGTGTTTAGGTTCCAGATGCCGAATTGTATAATAGAATAATATGAACACAACTTTCATGGAGAAAATTATAAAACTTAAAAAATTTTTTTGGAAGGAGACAAAATCAGTATTTGATAGAAGCTTTCAGGCCTCTATAGCAGAAAACTCTCCAAATGAGTCTACAAATTCAGTAAGAGCACAATCAGTACCAGAGTAATTAGTAGAATTTGACAATGTGATGGGAAAACACTAAAGAGCAAGAATGACTGAAATTGAGAGTGGTGTGGCCTGGTGTGTGGGAGCCCATGAAAAATGGCTGAGGCTGTGGAAGTGGACCAGACCTGACCCAGGGCAGGGTCCTCCGGTGTGTGTGTGGACTTACCACTCATAGTAGAGACTGTAAAAGTGCAGAGTGGGCTGGATCTGAACCAGTATAAGGCAGCCATGTGTACAGGAACCCACCACATGTGATAGAAGAATAAAAGTGAGAGTTACACAGGGAAGGCTACAGGGACATGTGAAAACATGACATTCAGTGAGTACAATGGACCAGCAGAGGCATTGATCCTTAGATGATGAATGTTATTCCAAATGGCTGTATACTCTCAGGGGAAGATGAGGAATACAGCTTGTGGCATCGAATACTATCCTACAGAGGAAAACAACACTGCAACCTTACTACAGCTTAGTCCTCTCCTGAACATCAAATGCTTCCACAGAAATCAGAAAGGTGATTTGAACAAAAATATAAAGAAAAAAAGAGAGAGTAAAATTCACCCAGCTCCAGATGCACAAGTCCCAATGCATAAACAAAAACAACAGGGAAAACCAAAATAATGTCTCCTCCAAAAATTGCCAATTCCATGGCAATAGCTCCCAGTGAGAACAACTTAGAACTTCTACATGAAGAATTATGAACATGTTCAAACAACTCAAAGAAGTAAGAACTCAAGAACTGGGATTGACATGTAAATCAATCTTGTTTCCAATTTAAATAAATAAAATAAAAAATAAACCATATGGGATTGGAAAGCCATATTCCAAGTCTTGAAAAGTCACAAGTGCTAACTTGGACCATTATACTCAGAAAAACTACCTATCATCATCTAAAGAACAATAAAACATCCATGATTAAAAGAAAAAACAGTATAAATAGATTTATGACCACAGATGCAACTTTATAGAGGATATTGGAATGGATATTTCAGATTGAAGAGAAGGATAGGCCCTCTCAATGGGACACAGGGGAAAATTAAACAATATGGGGATAGTTCATCAAAAGACATACAAGAAGACACCACAAAATCAACAATATAACAAGAACTAATACATCTCTTTTAATAACAACTCTGAATATTGATGGTCTCAAATCTTCAATAAGAAGACAGACTAGCATTTGGATTAGAAAACATGGACCATATTTTTGCTCTTCCAAGAACACAACACCATCAAAGATAGACACTACCTTGCAGGTAAAAGGGTAGAAAAGATATTCCAAGAAAATGGAAGTAGGAAACAAGCAGGCATAGCTATTCTAATATCTGACATTAAATACTTCAAAAAAAAAAGTGAGTCAGAAGAGATAAAGAAAGTTGCTTCATACTCAGGGGAACATCCATCAAGATTGCAATTCTAAGTGTATAGACACCAAACACAGGTGCATCCAGTTTCATAAAACAAACACTGCTAGATGTCAAGTTACAGATTAACCCCAACACAGAAGTATTGAGTAACTTCCAATACCTCACTCTTAATCAAGAGACAAGTCATCTAGACAAAAAATAAACAGAGAAACATTAGGTGATACCATAATGCAAATAGATTCAGCAGACATATACAGACCATCCTACTCAAACACTAAGAATACACAACTTGTCTCAGTAGTCTATGGAACTTTATCCAAAATAGGTAATATATTATGAAATAAAACAAAATTCAACAAATATAAGAAAACTGAAATAACATCTTACAGTTTACTTGATCACAATGGAATAAAGCTAGATATCAATAGCAATAGAAACTATATAAGCACCCAAACACATGGTGATTGAACAACAAACTGTTTGAATCAACATACTATTTGAATGGTTGAATGGTGATTGGATCACTGAAGAAATCAAGAAGAACTGTTGAGGAATAATCCTTTTGTACACGGTGAAGATTTGTCACTTGGATTGGTTTAATAAAGGGCTGAATGGCCAATAGGTAGGCAGGACTTTCAGACAAAAAGAGAGCATGGAAAGAAGGGCAGAGTTACTAGTGAGATGCACAGAAAGCAGGAGATGAACACGCTGAAAAAAGGTATTGCCGTTGGTAGAGAGTAGATAAGAAATATGGGTTGATTTAAGTTGTAACAGCTAGTGGGTAACAAGCCTAAGGTATCGGCCAAGCATTTATCATTAATGATAATAAGTCTCTGTGTGATTATTTGTGAACCAGATGGTGGGACAGAACTGATTCGCAGTACTGACAAAAACAAACAAACAAATAACTCTGCCTACAGAAAAATTTTAAATCCTAGCACAGAATGAAAGCTAAAGACAATATACCAAAATGTAATGTATACAATGATGTGGTCCTAAGAGGAAAATTTATAGCTCCCAGAGCCTACATTAAAAAAAAATATCATAGAGAACTTTGAGCTAGGTCTGCTTGCTATTCCACACAGCATTACTTCTGACCAAGGGACTCCATGGCCTAAGTGGTGCAGCAGGAACTATGGAAGACACTTAGTACCAGCTGACTCATAGATTCATGCTTAGCTACTCTTCTTATACAGTCCAGGGCCACCAGCCCAGAGGTGTACTACCCACAGTGGACTGGACTCACCTACATCAATCAACAGTGAAGACAATCCCCCATAGATGTGCCCACAAGCCAGTGAGATCTAGGAAATTTCCCCACTGAAACTCCCTAATCAGGTGACTCTAGATTGTGTCAAGTTGATAGCTGAACCTAACTAGGGCACATGGGTAGATAAAGCTGATCTCAGAAGCCATAGGTTATAAAATGAAAATCTCAGTGCCAAGCATGGAACACCTAGATAGCAATTGTTGGCCAGTTAGGCTCCAGAGGTCCCTCCAAACTGTACAAGTTTTGGCTATTGCCCTGAGATGTTCACAATAACTGGATGGTAGAACCCTATTGTTGAAGATACAACATACCTTGGTTGCAGAATACATAGAAAAATTGTGTTGCAACTGTCCCAAAGTTTTCTCTCTGTCGGCTAGCTTTCACAGTACCAGAAGTTGCCATGCAGGTAATTGGGGAAGGAAAGTTGGCCATGGTCTTCCCTGGCTTCAGATCTTGCATGTTACGGCACTAACTTGCCAGGTAAGAGGCACTTACTAGCTCAAGTGTGTCATGACTATTAAGGGGCTAAGCAACTGGTCTAAGATTGGGTCTGAGACCCACTCCATAGGAAGGAGTTCATGCCAGTACCATGGGTCTGGCCAAAGATCCACACTAAGAGTGAACCTTCTGTCTTTGTTTGGCTGAAAAGGCATATCAAACTACATAAATAGTTATGTTTATACCAATAGCTTTAATCAGAGAAGCTTCCCTTCCCCGCACACAGCAGTTAAGGCAGAGACTCATTGGCTCGTCAAGGTGCTACAAACAGATGACTGTTGGGTGCTTAGCATTAAATGGCATACCCACATTTGTCCCTCTAAGGCTCAGGGAATATCATAGGAGACAATAAAAAAGAAAGGAAGTGCCAAATGGTAGGGAGGAGGGCTGCCTGATGAGCAGAGTATGGCCATGGCATTCATGAACCTACAGTGGTGAGGCACACATGACATAGGGCCCACATAAGACTAAGCCTGTAACCGTTCAGTCATAACTAAGGGAGGAGTCATGGGGCCAGGCCCCATCCTGGGAAGCTGATGATGGGGGTGGGGCTGGAGAAGTCGTTGTCTTCAGTGACACAGCAGCTGGTAAACTATTCTTGTGTGAATACATAGCTTCACACCCATGCCCACAGGAATGGCCCTTGTTAGAACCAGTGGGCCACATGGCAAAAACAAAAATAAAACAAAAAGACACAGAAGTTAGAGGGAGACCTAGGAAAAGGAGGGGGTGGAAATAAGGGAGGGGATAAGACAGGGTGAAGGATTATAAAAAAAAAAATCTGAAAATCTTTTTAAAAGAAGATACAAGCATTTTCCCTATATGAAAAGACGTTGTGACATTGTATTAATTATGAATGGTGTTCTGGTTGGAGGGTGTGGCACTCCTGGGACACAGTAGGCCCTGCACTGTCCAAAAGTGCTGGTAAGACGTCTATGGTCAGCCTGGTTTTGTCCCACCATCCGACTGACTCCTCTCTACCATCCAGGAAGAGCTTCTACATAGACTAGAAAACACACTCAGTGTAGTGTCTGTTATGGAGATAGCTCCCAGGCAACAGACTGCAAATCTGGGGATGAAACAGAAGAATCTTTCCAAACCTTTGAAGGAAAAAAAATAGAAATTGCAATTTATCCTCGGAGAGCAGGGAGACACTTCAGAGGAGGCCAGTCGTGGTGACCTTGAATGACTCCTGGGAGGTACACACTTCAGAAAACCAGGATGAGCCATTTGCGGCAAAGGGAATCAGGCCTAGAGGGCAGCTGTATTCATTATTCTCTTGGAATGGAAGCAGCCTTTTCGTTTTCTCCACCGCCACTCCCGTCTCTCTAAACACCCGGGAGAAATTCCACTGGAATGATCCTCTCCCTGGGGCTGCAAAATAGCACTCAGCAAGCCAGATTAGGGCAAAACCTCAGTTTATTTTGGTCATGGATGTTAAATGGGATTTAAGACAGATAGAGTGCTTGTTCATTCTTTCTATTAGGGGAGCGATTCATAACAGCAAAGAAAAGGCCATCCCAGTGCACACTGGGACATCCTTAGTCTTTTCTCCTGGGAAAAACTAATGTTCATTATTTCGCAGTCTCCTCCCTCCTTCTCCCTTCCCCTCTCTCCTCCTCATCCAAGGAAACCAGACTGCCCTCGGTTTGTGAGCACACAGCTCCCGCTAATTCCAGCAGGAATTGTGAGCGTGGCATGGCTCAGCCGGAGTGTGACCTATGTCTTATTAGTCAGTGCTACACCATAGGAATGGAATTTGCAGTTGACAGAAGGAGTCCTGTATTCCAGCCATCTGTTCAGGAACCCCCTGACAGCGGCACTTGTTTGGTAGCAAAGTCCTCACTTGTGGCCCAGCCACCCATCTATTTGTGCTACCACATAAGAAACAAAAGCCCTCTCCTCAGCATCCTGCACCATCCGGCTGTTTTGCTATTATTAGGCTTATGAGGTCAGAGGACCTCAGTAGAAGCGGAGTCATACAGCTCAGGACCAGAGGACACAGGAAGCTGGCTCCCTGGGTTTCTTCCTGTTTTATGGCTCTCTCTTAGATGTGAAGAGTCATATAGGTGATGTGGCCGCCAACAGGAGAACGGGGATGGGAGAACGTGTGAAAAATATCCACGGAGGTTGTGAAGACCAAATCCATCCCTTATTCTGATTTGAGTTGCTTTACTCTTGAGCTGTCACTCCATCGGGGCTAACCTACCAGCTTCCATTTACTTGGTACAAGGACTTCAGAAGGAGACCCAATACGACAGGTGCTCGATTATTCAGGTGCTCGATTATTCACGCGCTCAGCATTCTTGCGGTCCACAGTTACCACCGCTTGACTCAGGCACAATCCAGGAATGGAAAGAAACAGGTTCTAGCAACACTGTGGTAGTGGCTGTTCTTCATTAATGTTGGTGAGATAGGGTTCAGAGGAAATTGTCGGGGGGATGGGAATTCTTGAAACTGGGTCTTAAAAATAAGCACGTATGACGGATTAGTGATGGCTTGTCTGACTCATTCGTATGTTTCCATTCATCAAAATCCCTCCAGAAAAATTTGGCATCGCCACAAAAGTATGGCACTAATCTGTTTTTAAAGCATCTCATTTCAAGAAAATGAAACAATGATTCCAAAACCATGCCCCGTTTTGCTGAAATGAATATATCATCTTGCATGTTTTCATTTGTTCAAAACATTTTGATCATAAAAGTAATGGATGCTTCCTACAAACAATTTGGGATATAGATAAAAAAATTAAATGAAAATGAACAGGAATCCAGCTTTCAGAGAAAACAAATTACATTTTGGCATTTTCTTTTGTTTTTGATTAATGGATGTCTGGTTTGGGTTGTTTTGTATAAAACTAGACCCCATGGACATCATTTCACTGCCTGTTTTTTTTTTTTTTCCTTCACTTAACATTTTCTTCCAGGCAATTCCCATATTTTGTTTTTTCTTTTATTGTGGTTCCCCTTCCTCTTCTCCTCCCAGCTCCTTCCCCCCTCCCTTCCTATCTGGATTCATCTGATTCCTGTCTCTCATTACAAACAAACAGGTTTTTAAGGGATAATAATAAAACAAAATAAGATAGAACAAAAACTAACACATTGGAATTGGACAAAACAAACAGAAGGAAAACACCCAAGAGAAGACACAAGAAACAAATATAGATGCAGAGATCTCCTTGTTCACACACTCAGGAATCCCAAGAAACACTAAACTGGGAGTCATAATATATACGTAAAGGACCTATAGGGTAAAAAGAGAGAAAATGTATAAATAAAATTAAGAATAAAACATACGATTAAAAAAAAAAGCCTTGATGCAACATTATAAGACAAGGAACCTCCAGAGATGCCATTGAGTTCATTTTCTGTTGGTCATCTACTGCTGGGCATGCAGCCTAGCCTTAAGAATAGTGAGACTCCCTTGGAGAAAACTAAATTCTCATTTGCAAGTAGTTATCATTCAGCGATAGCTTCCAGTTAGGGATGCAAGTGTCCTCTTCTCCTTTCAGCTCTAGGACCCCATCTGATGCAGACCTGTACAGGCACTGTGTATGCTGCCTCAGTATCCATGAGTTCATTTGTGCCTAGATCTTGTGGATTTTAAAGGGCCTTGTTTTCTTGGTGTCTTCCATCCCCTCTGGCTCTGACACTCTGCACCTCCTCTTCTGAGTGTAAGTGTTAACAGCTCAGATGGCAAGGTATCCTGACGGTAGGGAACCAAGGAATACCACAAAGTCACTGTAAGTATAGCAGCTTACAGCTCTGATCCAGGGAAAGGTTTCCTCAAAGCAAGTGTACTTGCACCGGAGGTTTCCCCAGGGAAGTTGCTACAGCTTTGCTCCAGAGAAGTGTTACAGCTCTGCTCAGGTCCCCCGGAATTTAAGTGTAATGTGTGGTTCTTTGTCCTGGCAGGGTCCTGCCGACCTTGAGAGCCCCAAATAAACACACAGATGCTAAATTAATTACAAAACTGTTGGCTGGTGGCTTGGGCTTCTGATTGGCTAGCTCTGTCTTAATTATTAGTTCATAAATAGTGATCTATGTATTTCTACATGGTCTTATCTTACTGGAGAAGGCCTGACTCGAGTCCTCTCTTCCCCAGGCTCACATGTCGATCACTCACTGTCTAACTTCCCAGAATTTTCTTAGTCTGGTAGCCCTGCCTATCCTTCCTGCCTGGCCACTAGCCAAACAGGGCTTTATTCATTAACCAGTAAGAGAAACATATGTACAGAAAGGCAACCCCCATCATGTAAGGACTCTGCTCTGCTTGCTAGGGGAAAGTGTTACAGTTCAGCTCCACTCAGCTCCTCTCTGGCTCAGACATAGTTTGTCACAGCTGGGCTCTGGTCCAGTGAAAATGTCACACCACACAACAAACCTCACTTAAAAGATTTATTGGAAAGGAACAATCCAAGAGGATGGCTGCCTCTATGATGAGAAGCTGCAGCAAACCGAACAAGGGTTTGAGGAACTTATATAGGGTTTGAGGGGCCATTGGAACTTTTTAGGGTGGCTTGGAGTTGGTGGATTTTTGTAGCCTGATTCTGAGGCAAGCTCAGGGACTGGTTGGATTTTGTGCTCAGTAACCTCAGGGACTGGTGGGATTCTGCAGCCTGACTGTGGGGCAAGCTCAGGAATTGGTAGGATTCCAAGCCCTGGTCCTGGAATCAAGTCAGGATCAGGGTGTTTTTTCCTTGGCCCTTTTCATCCTATGAGGGGTTCCCTGAGCCTTGAGTAGAGAGTTAAGTGTTCCCAGGCCTCTCACAGTCTGCATATTGTCGGGCTGTATTTGTTTCCATCTATGTCAGGAAGCGTCTCTGATGATGGCTGAACAAGGCATTGATCTATGAGTATAGCAGAATGTCATTTGTAATCATTTTATTACTACATTCTTTTAGTAGAACAGTAGTATTTGGTTTTACCATACATGCCTAGGCTATCTAGTTTCAGGTTCTTGGTTACCCAAGCAGTGTCAGGTATAAGTTCTATCTTGTGGAGTGGGTCAAATCAGATATTGGTTGGTTACTTCCAACCTTGTGCCACCTAGCATGACTTGCAGGGAGGACACCATGTAGATCAAAGGGTTTGTGGCTGGATTGGTGTTTACATTTCCCCTTTGGTAGCATGCAGAGTACCTTTTTGTACCAAAGACTCTAGCACAAAGGGGTAAAGGCTCTATTTACGCACCAGCTCGACTTCTCCACGTTCAGTGGGTTGCATAGGTGTTGCCTTCTGCAATAGAGTCTTACTGTCAGTTCGTGGAGAACAGCCTATAGTCTTGGCAACAACCTGGGTTGTTTTGTGATTCTCATGTTCCCTTTGGCCAACAACTCAATTATGTGTAACCCAATCCTGGTACTAGAAGCTTCATTTGGTAACAAGAGATGTCCAGTTGGAGCTCTGCTGCCCCCCCCCACTGTTTGGCAATTTCACTTAGACTGCTGTCATATATGTTTATATTTTAGGACGCTTCTACTGTATTAGGTTTTAACACTGCCCCTCAAACAGCCCTTAATTTTAGTTGTCTCTTCCCATATGTTCTCTCTTGCGCCCCCCCTTCACTCTCCCTCTCCGCTTGATCCTTCTGTTCCAACCCCTCCACTCCACCATCCATCCATGACAATCCATTCTTGTCATAAACTGGGAGTTCTTGACACAGCCACTATCTTTCACATTCATGCTACTACCGAAGCTTGGAAAGCATCCTTCTAAATATATTTCTAGTCTGTGTACTTCCTACCCTTACCTCTGCACCCCTCCCATCTAGGTGACTGTCACCTCTTGCCTGAACTGCTACAATAACTAGTTCTTTTTTTGTACCACAGCTCAACTCTATCCTTCTAATCCATATTCATGCAGGTGTCAGAAGACTTTCTTAAAATAGAAATTTCATCATGTCACATCCCATCTTCAAAACCTAGGGTGACATTTGGGACCAATCTTTAACCTCGGCTAAAACGCCCATGCAGTCTACCCAATATTAATTTTAGCTCTAGTTGTTTTAAAAAATGTATCTGCAATGATGATGGGCACACACTGGGCTTTAATCTCCTTTGACTCCGGTGTTTCTCCCTCAGTAGGGTGTACATGGGGGACATAAACTTGAGGTCCACCTTCAGTGTATGCTCAAGCTCAGCTGGGTTTTCCTTGCTTTAGTCTCGGTGTCAAGTGTTCCCTAGAGCAGCACTCTGGTGAAGTGTTGGGACCTTTGAGAGGTAGGGTCTTGTGGGTGGTCCTTGGATCACTGGGCAAAGGGAATCAGGAGACCTCAGAATTTTTTTTTCTTTTGCTCCTTTGTTTCCTGGCCACAAGTGAGCAGTTTTGCTGCTTCCACTGTGTCATGCTCCATTATCTCAAGCTCAAAGGAAAAGGGAAACTGAGGACTGGGACCTCTGGATCTACAAAGCTCAAATAAGCCTTCTCTGTTTATAAACTGTTTATTCCAAGTATTTTGTTCAAGTGTCAGAAGTAACTACAAGTGTCAGAAGTAACTACCACAGAAAATTTCGACAATGGCAGTAGACTTGTCATGTCTTACCTCATGGGAACTTGTCATGTCTGAACTCATGGACTGGGTTTATGAGAGGCATCTGGAGAAATTTGGGGAAGTTGGCTAGAAAAAAAAAATCAATTTTGGCTGTGATCCAAAGACCAAACCATTGATAGAAATGTGACAGTAGAGATCACACCAATGAGAGTTCAGGTGGAAATGGGGAATCTTTTGGACTACAGGTGTTCCTTGTGACACCCTGGTAAAGGAAGAGAACACAATCTGATCCATTATGGGAGGCCAAGTTTAAGTGCAATGGAATAGTGTGTCCTCTGAAGAAAATTTCAAAGCAGATTGGAGCCAGGCCACATTGTAGCTATTAATGGTTACTTTTAGCCCATTTATAGTGAGAACCAGTGGCAAGAGAGGTCAGGAGGGGAGGATTAGTAGAACTTGGTGTTTTTCAAATGTGTACATGTGGAAGTCTGACTGTGGAGGGTTGGAGGGCACGGTTGATAATGCTGCTAAGTGCTTCCTATCACGATCATGGACATGCCTGGATTCTGCATGACTGCATCACCCGTCCCAGGCTCAAGGTGTCGAAACGCCATCCTTTTCATAGACTTTCCAAGTAGGTACATGACTAAGGTCCTAGTACTCAGGAGGCTGAGATAGGAGGATAGTGAGTTCAAGGTCATCTCAAGCTACACAGTAAGGTCCCGTCTCAAAATAAACAAGCCTATCTTTCCACCCAACTCCTCTATTCGGTAAGCTCCTTCAAGACAGACCCTTAACTGTTCTGACAATTAATGAGCAGCCAACTTCTAGCAATGTCCCTGGGAGAATAGGTACTTGGCAAACCTCTGATGAATGAATGAATGAATGAATGAATGAATGAATGAATGTGCTACTTAATACCAAACTTCCTCCAACCCTGTAAAATGGCATGCTTAATAATATATTTTTAAAAGAAACAAGGCCATAGTTTTGCTAGATCATTCTAATTGATATTGAGTATTCAGGCCAGTATTTATTTTTTAAGGTTATAACCATAGACTTTTCTGTGGGAGAAAGTAAATCACATTTTAAGTGGGTGCCTAGATAAGCTCCATTTTATCTGCATTATCAAAATTGCTGAGATTCCTGGAAAACTCCTGGGTAGAGTGAGTTCTTTGTCTGCACTGAGTGTTGCAAGTCTGCGGTTCTGAAGGACAGAGACCTATAACGTATCCATTAAAGACAAGCCTAAGTGCTTTGTTAGCACTAGCTGCTGAAAAAGCTAAAATCAAATACATGTTAAATGGTGCCATGAATCAAGCCCACGCCTTTATTACAGCTTTAAAAGAGAAGTGTCAACATACCTGGAGAGCCATTATCTGGCATACCTTTCGGTAAACTGGGTAATTCTGAGGGTCCTTTGGTTTAATGGGAGTGAAATGGTTCCAGGGGACAGAAAGTTCTTGTTGAGCTGTCCTCTGCTTGACTCTGCACTATCTGAGCATCTTGCTGGAAGTACTGCATCTCACTGCTAATTAGCTCAACTTTCCAAATTCCATCTTAACCTTATTCATTTTAGCCCTCACTTTCATATTTGTGGATGTGCTTTCTCTCTCCCTCTGGAGTCTTGGCTCCCTGCAAACAGAAGCCCATGTCTTTTTCTCTTTTACATCCTGTGCTGAATAGTTTTATGTCAAGTTGACACAAACTAAAGTCCTCTGAGAAGCAGGAACACCAACTAAGAAAATGCTTCCATAACATTGGGCTTTAAGCGGAAAAAATAATTTGGGCTTTAGGCAAGCCTGGATGGCAGTTTTTTATAATAGTTATTGATGGGGGAAAGCCCAGCCCACCGTAGTTGGTGCCATACCTGGGCTGGTGGTTCTGGGTTCTATAAGAAAGCAGGTTAAACAAGCAATGAGGAGCAAGCCAGTAAGCAGCACCTCTCCACGGCCTCTGCTTCAGCTCCTGCCTCCAGGTTCCTGCCCTGTTTGAGTTCCTGTCCTGACTTCCTTCAGTGATGTGGAAGTGCAAGCCAAATAAACCCTTTCCTCCCCAATTTGCTTTTGGTCAGAGTGTTTCATTGCAGCTATAGTAAGCCTAGCTAAGACACATCTTTAATGTAACAATAATGCTTCCAGTTTCAGGGTAGGCATTTCCTTCCCAACCTGCATGTCTAATAAGGATCAGTAGGGGGAATCTGGTCATTGTATTTTCTCAAGGACACGGGTTTAGGCTTCATCCTGAAACCTTCTTCTCTGATTGAAACAAGGGTGGGAAGGAAATGTGACAAACCGCACAGCTGACTTTTAAAGCTTCTGGTAGTGTACAATGCATTTCATTGCACGTGTCTTTGGATAATACAAGTCACATGGCTGTAGTTCAACAGAAAGGGCAAATGCAAGCCTACTGTATAGATTCAAAGAGGAACCAGCAACCCAGGTACACTACATTGATGGCTCACATTCAGTTCAATGCTTAACTCTAGGATCCTGAAAGAGTTGATTATTAGCATCTTTCAAAAATCCAAGTATTAAAGTCTTGGTCACCAAGTTAGCATTGTTGGGGTGAAATGGGCTCTTGTGAAAGGTACTTGAATTATTGAGAGTGTACCCCAGGGATGTTCATGGATCTGCATAGTTTAAATGATATTGTGGTCGAAAATGAAAGAAGTATTGCTTCAACATATTTGTACTTCCAAATTTTAGCTTCCCTTCAAAAATCTGGAAAGGAAGGCCATTGAGATTATTTTAAGTAAAGTACACAGGTACTTTTTAAAAGGTATAAAAGTTTCTGCTTTTGTGCAGAAACAGCTATCGCTGACGGACACTCCTGAGCCGGTCAACAGCTCTGCCAAATGACTACAGATGTTGACATGTTGAAAACATTTGCAGACTACATGAACCTGGAACTGAGTTGCTGGAGTGAGTAATTTAGGTGATAGAATTATGATCCAAAGCTGGAGTCATGGGTTGGAATTATGGGTTCACTTTAAATGATCAATGTGTGGTATTTGGATCTAAAGGCCAATTGCGCAATCTTGGGATAGTAGGACTTCCAATAACAGCATGTGTAAAAATTCTCCATGCTTCTCTGTTGACATGAATTATTATTAGTCAGCAGTAGGAGGTAGTAGCCAAATGAGCTCAAGAGATGTCAATCTATTCACATGAGAACATGCTATGGGGCATGGCATGGGACTCATGGGCTTTGTCCAGCACTGAGCAGGGCTATGAGCTCAACTTGCTGAGTTACTTGAGGGATCTAGTCAGATGAGCCTGACCATGGAGAATAATGTGATTGTTAATAGAACAAGAATATCTGAGGAGCAGGTGAAGGGGTGGGTTAGCTTGACTCAGAGGAGAGAGAAGAGTGCAGAACTGTGAAGTGGTCTGTGAGGCACAGTCTTCAGATACCCAGGGCTATGGTGTAGAAGAGAGAATAAAGTACTGTTGAAAAAGACAGAATAGAAAAAAGATATGAGGCCACTGACTTTAACTCACAATGGAGAATAGAGTCTGGTGAAAGTTAAGTCTCTTGTAGAATATGTCAAAAGGGAATTCGTGACTACAAAAGGTAGACTTACTAATACTCCCAGTTTAACCAAGATTCAGGAAATTTTCTAAGACTTGAGATTTTTAACTAATAAAACCAGAACAACCCCAGGCAGACCTGTACAAACTGGCTGATCAAAAACTTGCTTTAATTAGCCTACTCTCTGAGAACTCATTTGTAAAGAGAAAGAAATTATTTCTCCAGAAAAGTCGCAGGCAAAGATATAATCCATAGACAGTGTTTTTGTTTCCAATCCAGACTAATTTAATGACACGGGACTTTTTAATGCTCATTAAGTATTTGTTTTACATCAGTATCTGAGCTAGTGGTCACCTCTGGTAGAGTCATCACCTCCAATTGTATCAAACAATCGGGTGAACATTTCCCAGCAAATGCAAAGTCATCCATTAACATAAATGAGTATTTTGAAAACAAAAAGCTATACTCTTCTTAAGAAAGCACAATGATGATTTCTTTATTGTTCAAATTGCTGTTCTAAAGAGGAGGAGGACCTGTGTGCTGTCAGTGAAATGGTTTTGTCATAGTGAAGTTTCATGTGGATTACGCATAATCAAAGAACTCTTTGTGCTCAACTTTGTCCTTGTAGAAACTCAGTTAGCTTCTTTTAATCATCCATTGTATTTGTAATTCTGGAATGAACTTACCAAATCAAACTGCAGCCTTGCAGATCTGTTCATTCTCGGAGGCTCCGTGTTTGTATATTTAGAACAAGGCCTTCACAGAAAGGCTTTGTCCTCTGAGTGCTTCCTGGTGGTGTGCCACCTTCCCATGCTAAGTGTTCCACCTCAGGGAAACCAGGACATACTCCCTGGGGTTTGCCAACTTCCTGAAGCCTTTCCCATAACACATTTGATAAAGCTATGTGAATAGAATCCTTTGTGAAGAAAAGAATGACTGGTTGTGTAATCCAGCTTTCTATCACTTACAAAAACAAAAAGAAGAGAAAGCTGGTGGGATGGCACAGTGGGTAAGGGTTGTCACCCACAGACCCGATGCCCGGAACCTGCATAGTAGAAGGAGAGAACACACTCCCGTTAGTTGTCCTCTGATTGTCATGATGAACACACACACACACACACACACACACACACACACACACACACAAACACACAGCACAAAATCAGTAACTATAAAAAAGTTTTAAAAATATCTACAAGACACCCAATTTATAGCCATGTATTTAGGCTCATGGTTTCAGAGCTCTCACACCACAGAAGACTATGACATATCCCTCAAGAAGACATACTTACTATCAGATCTACCACTCCCTCACAGAGCTCATAACACTGGCTCTGGAACATGAGACTGAGCATGGAACCCTGGGATCCTATATTGCCATTCAAACTGATTTGCAAAGGAAGTCAGAAATGAGACTTTTTAGTGCATACTGAACTTTTCATCCAAAATCCCTTTGAAACTTATCAACCCAGTAGTAAATATTGAAAATTCATTGTTCAAGTTCAGAAGGGCTCACCAAAGATAAATAGCACATATTCCCAACTATGATAATAATCCTTATTTTATCTTGCAAAATTCCTATCATGTTTAAACTCTCATGGGAGCAATTTGCCTTTTTCTGGGTTCGCAGCTGAAATTGTCATAGGGATAAAGGTGGAGTCCCTCTCCTCAAACGACTGCTTACTTTTTCTCTCAATATTTAGTTTTCCATCATTCACTCTCTCACATCATTCATAATGAAGGAATGTGAATTAATTTCACTATTTGTCATGATTGGGATGAAGATGACTGGTTATAGGATACAAATCTATCCTCAGGGAGAAGCTGCAAACCAGAATTGAGAACTATTTTCTTCTGGTGGTAAAAGAACATGAAGAGACTTAAGACTTAACCTGTGAGAGCTAAGCTGTTGCCAGGAATGGAAGAGGGTGATGGGAGCCTGGGTGGTTGAAAAGAATGCACGGGGCTGTGGCAGATGAGACACAGACACACTTTATTCACACTGGGAAAAGGCTGCCACACAGAAGGCTAAGCAAACAGAAACATGTCAGGTATACAGGCACATGCCAGAACACATGAGCTGAACATAAGCAGGCATGGATACTCATGGAGACTGGCACACAGACCTACCAACAGACACACGCAGGCAGGCTGGCAAAGGCAAAGTTAAGGTGAAAGCCTTTGACCTCAAGGCCATTGTTACATACTATCCACACAAAAGTACAAACCAGTCTTCTGCTTCCTTTCCTTTGACCTAGATCAGCCACGAGAGCCCGAGAAGAATGGAGATGGCTTGTGATTTCTCTCATGAGACAGAGACCTTGCTCTTCTTCTATTTCTAGAAAGTGACTTGCTCTGGCTTCCAGGGAAGCTTCTCCTTGGAGATCTTCGCCGAGGAAGAGGATGCCTCCTATAGCAATCATCTAGAGGACGACAAACCCAAGAGGGAGGTGGGCCACAATTCCGACTTCTTTTTCCATCATTCGACAGTTCCACTCTTATGTGGCAGCCTTGTAGTGTTCTTCCATCTACCTCTTGGACCAAGTCACCAGCATCTCAGGGATCCTCAAAAGCAAAGCCAGGAGCAGTTCAAGCAAACCCACACACTTCGGTGGAGTGGTCCATAATAGCCAAAAGCCTACTCTAATTCAGTCTTGTTGCTGTTGTTTCCAAGATAACCTACATACACCATATAATCTAATGGACAGGAATCACGATGCATTTCAAGATCTTGGGTTCAAAAAGCCAAAGCTCAAATCCCAACACTCGGACAGGCCCAGCCACGCCCTCTGGATCTGCTTCCGTAGATAATCTCAATTTCCGGGTGTTCATGAAATTCCGGGCAAGGTGCTAATCTTTTACTACAGCCTAAGATGCCTGAGTTGTAAACTGAGGTTGTGGTTTTCATGGCTAGACACTTACAGCCAAACCATTAAGGATAATAAGTAGCATACCCCTAGATCTCTATAAATTATCAATTTAACTCTGGGGGTGTTTCCTTCCAGATTTCCTTTTCTCTCAATAAGAGAATTGTTTTGTCCAGAGAATGTTTACAAGGTGTCCTGCCTTTGCAGCAATCCCCACTTGTTCGTAGTTTAGTTTTCTGCGGTTTTTGTTATCTGCAGTCAAGTCTGAAAATACTAACTGGAAAAAAATCCTAGATAAACAGAGGTTTAAAGCACTGGCTGCTCTTTCAGAGGTCCTGAGTTCAATTCCCAGCAACCATATGGTGGTGCACAACCATCTATAATGAGATCTGGTCTAGTGCCCTCTTCTATCTTGCAAGCAACATGCAGACAGAACACTGTGTACATAACTAATAAGTCTTTTTAAACAATTCAAAGGGTTTAAATGGTATGATAAAATTTTGTGCTGTCCTACTCCATCCCACTTGGGTTGTGAGTCTTAACTTTGTTCAGTGTGTCCATTCTGTACCTAGTACCTTTCTGCTACTTGTCTAGCAATTAACTCTATCAGAACAATTGTTAAGGTATCTCAGTGCTTGGGTTCAAGTCATTCTTGTGCATTCAATAGCCTGATGCTGCAAAACTTCATCATTCCACGTGGGCATTGTATCATTTCACATTCTCACAAGAACAGTAAATGCAGTATTGTAACACAATAAGGTATTTGGAGGGAGAGGGAGAGAGCATTTTCAGATAACTTTTATTACAATATTACCATAACCATTCTACTCTTGCTGTTAATCTTTTCTTGTGCCTGATTTATAAGTTAACTTCTATCACAGCTATGTGTACATGGAAAATACATGGTCTATATCAAGTTTAATTCTATCTGCCACTTGAGGTAACATAGACAGAATTCTCTGTAGATAAAGAAAGACTTCCCATTCTTCAACATTCTTTTGCTACACAGTCTCCCACCAGATAAACATATAACTCAACTTTTGACATAATCCAAGGCATACGTTCTTCCTGGTGATATCTAAAAATGCAGGAGCTCCTCCAAGACAAGTGTTTTTCTCCTGGAAGCTGCTCAATTTCCTACCACTTGACTATAATAACTTTTAGCAATGTTTTATGGTTGAGTCTAAACATTGTGTATTTATTCATTGATTGTTGGATGAATCTTTATTAAATATTTACTGTATACTCAGGCCTGTGGTTTTATTTCCGGAGAAATTCAACACTATGTGGCAAAAAAAATTACCAAAAGTGTTTATTTTTAGAAATTTATTGTAAAGAGGTAATTGTAGATGTGCAGACTGATTAATGTACTTAGATGTTCACTGCTATGTTGAGAGCAAAAAAAAAAAAAATGGATGTGGCCCAAATTTGCAGCAGAAGAGAAAGGGTTGAAATAATTGTGGTCTATACATAGGACAGGATACTTTTTAGGCTTGGAAATGCTATTCTCAAAGAGGGCTCTTCACCAACCCCACATCTGACAAAGGATTGATATCCAAAATATATAAAGAACTCTAGAAACTAGACATCAAAATACCAAATAATCCCATTAAAAATGGGATTTAAACAGAGAATTTTCAACAGAAAAGTCTTTAATGGCCAAGATACACTTAAAGAAGTGTTCAACATCCTTAGCTATCAGGGAAATGCAAATCAAAATGACTCTAAGATACCATCTTACACCTGTCAGAATGGCCAAGACAAAAAAGCGCTAATGACAGCCTATGTTGGAAGGGATGTGGATTAAGGGAACACTCCTCCACTTCAGGTGGGAGTGCAAACTTGCACAACCACTTTGGAAATCAGTTTGGCAGTTTCTCAGAATATTGGGAATCACTCTACCTCAAAACTCAGCGATACCACTCATGGGCATATACCCAAAGGATGCTCAACCATACCACAAGGATACTTGCTCAACTATGTTCACAGCAGCATTATTCATAATAGCCAGAACTTGGAAACAACCTAGATACTCCTCAACCTAAGAATGGATAAAGAAAATGTGGTGTATCTACACAATGGAGTATTATTCAACAAAAAAAAATATCATGAAATTTTCAGGCAAATAGATGGAACTAGAAAAAATCATTGTGAGTGAGGTAACCCAGACCCAGAAACACAAACATGGTATATACTCACTCATAAGTGGATATTAAATGTAAAGCAAAGGATAGCTGGGCTACAATCCTCAGCCCTTGAGAAGCTAGGTACTGATCCTAAGATGTCCTGGGTAAACTGGGGATGGGGAGTAAAGAGGAGGGGGTGGAGAATTGAGGGATCAGGATGGTTGAGTTGGGGGCTAGATGGAGGGGGAGAGTAATGAAAGAGATGTCTTGATAGTGGGAGCCATAATGGGGTTAGGGAGAAACCTGGTGCCAGGAAAACTCCCAGGAATCCACAAGAATGACCCCTAGCAATAATGGAGAGGGTGCATAAATGGACATTGTCATCATAGAGCCTTCATCCAGTACCTGATGGAAGCAGATGCCGAGCTCCATAGCCAAGCACTGGGTTGAGCTCTAGGAGTCCGGTTGAAGAAAGGATAGAGGGATATACAAGTGGGGGGGGGCAAGGTCATGATGGGAAAACCCACAGAGACAGATAACCTGAGCATGTGGGGGCTCAGACACTTGACAGACAACTATGGAGCTGGCATAGGACCCACCTAGGTCCTCTGCATCTGGGGACAGTTGTGTAGCTTGGTCTTTTGTGGGGCCCTTAGTGAGATCAGGACTTGTCCCTGATACATGAGCTGGAACCCATTCCATTTGGTGTGATGCTTTGTTTAGCCTTGATGCAGTGGGGAGAAGCTTGGTTCTGCCTCAGCTTGATATACCATGCTTTGTTGATTCCCAAGGGAGACATATGAATGGAGACACAGGAGGAGTGGATGGAGGGGGGAGAGAAGGAAGGTAGGAGGGAATGGGAAGAAAGGAATGAGGGGAAACCGGCTGATCTGTAAAATAAAATAAAGGGGAAAAAACCATGTGGGGTTTCAACTCCAGCAGGCATTCCCTAGGAACCCACAGGCCATTCCAATCAGAGAAGCAGGTAGGCTAACTACAGATTTTCACCTCTCCCTGCTTTCCCCAGTCTCCCCCAGCTCTGTAGAACACCTGCTACAGCATCTCCTCCCGCCTGCCCCTTCCTCCAGTGAATCCACAGATCTTCCCCTCCAGCCTTCCTTCCCCCCAACTTGCTTTCTTCCAGCCTCCACCTCCAGCCAGCATCCTCTGGGAACCCACAGGCCTCTCTGACCAGGAAAACAAGTAGGCTAACTGCAGATCTTCACCTTTCCCTCCTCTTTTCTGAATCCACCCCCGCTGTCTCATTTCCAGCTCTGTTGAACAACACCCGCTGTGGCCTCTCCCTCTTCTCTGACCCCATCTCCAGTGGATCATGCAGATGTTTCCTCAACTTTTCTCTCATCCTGTTGTCCCAGCCCTGAACCCCAGCAGGCGTTTTCTGAGAACCCACCAGCAAAGCCTGCCAGAGAAGCAAGTCAGTCGGCCAGCCAGTAAACAGGTAGTCAAGCTTGAGATCTCCACTTTGTCTCCTCTCCTCCAAATCTAATCTCCCCATCTCGTCCCCAGCTCTATAGCAGACTGCCTGCCATGGCCTCTCCTCACTTTCTGCCCCCATTCCCAGAGGACTAAGCAGATCCTGGTGGAACACCCTGCTTTCCTCCCTTCTACGGATCCCCTCAGAGCCCCCTCCTAGTCCATCCCCATTCCTAAGAGTCAGCTCCCACAACCTAGAAACACATTTTACCCAGAGCCCCTATTGGTCACACCTAGAAGGTCACACCTAGAAGGATTCCCTACCAAGCAACACAGACATCACACCCTCCTAAGAACCAGAGAGGGCAAAAGAAACCAAGGAACAAAACACTCACACAACAAAGACAAAACCAAATATCAGCAACTAGAATTATAATCAACCCAAACCCAAATGCCTAAAGGCCAGCATAAAAACACAGTAACAGCCAGGAAGATATGTCTCCACTAAAGCCCAGCAACCCTAGCATGGTAGAGGTCCTTAAAGAGGAAATGAATAAATCCCTTAAAGAAATCCATGAAAATGCAAACAGTAGAAGGAAATGAATAAAGCATTCAAGGCCTGACAGTGGAAATAGAACCAATAAAGGAAACCCAAACGGAGGGAAATCTGGAAATGAAAAATTTAGGAACTGGAAAAGAAACCTGAAAGACAAACTTCATCAAAAGAATACAAGAGATGGAAGAGAATTTCAGGCATTGAAGACACAACAGAAGAAATGGATACTTCAGTCAAAGAAAATGTTAAACCTTAAAAGAAAAATATTCTGGCACAAAACATCCAGTAAATCTGGGATATTATGAAAAGAATAATGGGACTAGAGTGAGGAGAAGAAACCCAGGCCAAAGGCACAGGAAATATTTTCAACAAAATCATAGAAGAAAATTTTCCTAACCTAAAGAAGGAGATGCTTATAAAGGTACAAGAAACATAGAACACCAAATAGACTGGGCCAAAAAAAAAAAAAAAAAAAAAAAGAAAGCCTCCTCAGCAAACAATAATCAAAACATTAAACACAGAGAACAAAAAAATATTAAAAGCTTCAAGGGAAAAGACAAAGTATCACAAAGACAGACCTATTAAATAACGCCTGGGTTAGGCAGTAGTGGTGCTCACCTTTAATCCCAGCACTATGCTCTGGAAGCAGAGGCAGGCAGATCTCTGTGAGTTCAAGGCCAGCCTGGTCTACAGAAACCCTGTCTCAGAAAAAACAAAAACAAACAAACAAAAATTTGAATAACACTGACTTCTCAATGGAGACTCTGAAAGTCAGAAGGAGCCACCACCTGGGGTCATGTTGGCATCCCAGAGACATACTCCCATGGGGGCCATACCAAACCTAGTGGCCTGCACTGCCACCTTGGGCCATGGTGACATTTGAGCCTGGACTGCTTCCTGGGACTATTTCTGGGCCCATGGTCTTACCACAGCCAGGGGCTGTATTGATGTCTTTGGCCTGTGTTGCTACCAAAGGCCAGAGGGATGCCAGAGATCTAGGCCACAACTGTGGCCATGTGGGTATCTGAGGGCTGTGCTGCTACCAGGGCCACACTGATCTGAATGGCCTATGATGTCACCAGGGCCATGGCTGCTACTGAGAGCCATGTCTGGGTCCGTGGCCCCACTGTACCCAGGATCTGAGTGGATGTTTGTGGTTCCTGATGCCCGGTGGTCTGGTCAGCCATGTCACTTCAGGGGCTATACTGATTTGGGGGGCCTGTGCTGCCACTTGGGGCCATGAAGATGCCTGGCCCTGGATGCTGCCTATGGCCATGTTGGGTCTGTGGCCCTGAAGTGGCTGGGGTCTGGAATGATGTCCAAGGCTCCTTTTACCACCACTCTGTGGATGCTCAGGATCTAGTCAGCCATCTGAGACAATGTTGGTGTTTGAGGGCCATGCAGCTGCCAGGACCATTCTGATCTGGGTGGCCTCTGCTGACATTGTGCTGATGCCCATGGCCTGGGTCACCACAAGAGATCATGGGAACCACACAAGTTGAAATCTGAGGGCTATACTGAGTTGGCCACACCCCTCACTGTTACTGGGATGGCTGGCCCTGCTCCCCACAAGATACTGCAACAGGAGAACTGCCTTCCAACCCCACCTCCCACCCTCCCACTCAGGAAAGATGTGCACCACTGACTTGCACCTTACCTGGGCAGCACACTAAAGATGACCTTGTTGTTGGGGACGTGGGTGAGCCCACCCTGAGAGCATGAGAGTAGAAGAGCTAATTTCCCCCCTCCTATGCCCCCTAAAGCAATTGGAAGAGAGGGACCTGCACCTTGCTTGGAAAAACGGTTTGCTGGTCCTGGTGGTGTGAGTGTGAGTGAGCTGAGCTGCACCGGGGGCCTAAGAGCAGCAGAACAGGCTGTGTTGGATGGGCTAGCAGAGGCAGTGGAGGGGAGCATGCAGGGTGGGGCCGGGTGACATTGAGGGGAAAGCTGGCAGGGACCAGTCCAGCTGACACCCAGGCCCAGGACTGGTGTGAATTGACCCACCCCAAAATCTACCTCCTCTATGAACTGTTAGAGCATGAGAAGGGAACGAACCTACAGATCCAAAAACCTACAGATCCAAAACTGCAGGTTCTTCATGACACGGAACAATGGCAGGAAGTCTGGTGGGAGTGGGGTGGGCAGGTGAGAGCCCATTGTCAATGGTGTGACAGAGGACAGAGGCCTTGAACCAGACGGATGAGCACTTGCAAATGAAGATGAAAGGACTGAAGAGTGAAATGTGTGTCTGACTCACCAGGCCACACTGCAGCTTCCACAAGATTCTTTTTCTTCTTGTTCTTTCTTATTTCTTGTTCTGTTTTGTTTGGTTGGTTTGGTTTTTCTTTTAAATTTTGTTTTGCAGGGAGGTTGCAAGGGCAGAGGGGATGCCAGGGTTGGGGTGGGATGGGGAGATGGGTGGGGTTGGGATGCATGATGTGAAAACCACAAAGAATTAATAAAAGCAAATAATAATAATGATGACGATGATAATAACAGCATGGTATTAGTATTGACTAGGGCAATCAATGGAACGGAATTGAAGACCAGACAAAATCCACACACCTACAGGTTTTTGATAAAGAGGCCAGAAACACACACTGGAAAATAGACAGCATCTGTAACAAACAGTGATGGCTACACTGGACAGCTTCATATAGAGGAGTCCACATCTTCATTTATAACCCCCCTCAAAACTCAATTCAAAATGGAACAAAGACCTCAACACAAAACCAGACACACTCAACCTGGTAGAAGAGAAAGTGGGAAACGGCATTGAACTCATTGGCACAGGAAACAAGTTCCTGAACAGAACTACAATAGTGTAGGCACATAAACTAACATCAGCAAATAATAAATGGGACCTCATAAAGAAAGCTTCTGTAAGGCAAAGGACACAGTCATTCAAATCAAGTGGTGGTCTAAACAATGGGGAAAGATTTTTATCCACTACACATCTGATAGATGACTAATATCCTCTCTATGTGTGTATAGATATATACATATATGTACATATATATTATACTTAATATATATTAAAAACTCCAAAAACTAGATATCACAAAAACAAGTAACCCAATTAAACATGGGGTACAGATCTAAACACTGAATTCTCAAAAGAGAAAACTCAAATGGCTGAGAAACAAAGAGGTGTTCAACATCCTTAGTCATCAGGGAAATGCAAATCAGAACTACTCTGAGAATTTATTTTACACCTGTCAGAATGACTAAGATCAATAAAACAAATGACAGCTCACACTGATGAGGATGTGGAGTAAGTGAAACACTCATCCCTTGTTGGTGGGACTAAAAACTTGTCCAGCCCCTATGGAAATCAGTATGTTGATTCCTCAGGAAGATGGGAATCAATTTACCTTAAGATCCAGCTATACTTCTCTTGGGCATATACCCAAAGGATGCTTCATCCCACCACAGAGACACTGGCTCAAACATGTTCACTATTCTGGCTCTATTCATTAGAGCCAGAAACTGGAAACAACCTAGATGTCCCTCAACAGAAGAATGCATAAAGAAAATGTGTACATTTACACAATGGAGTATTACTCAGCTACTAAAAAAAAAATTACATCACTGAAAGGTTCAGGCATTATGCTGGCCTGACCCAGTTACCTGGCAGAATCCACTCAGGCAGTACCCTGGTCAGCCCAGCTTTCCATGGGAACTAAGTCTGCAGGCAGGTGTAAAGGACCCCTTTAAAAGATAGACCCCCGCCCACTTATGCTCTCTTGCCTTCCTCTCTCTCTTTGCTTTCTCTCTCTCTCTTTGCTTTCTCTCTCTCTGTTTTCTCTCTCTTTGTTTCTCTCTCTCTGTTTTCTCTCTCTCTTTGCTTTCTCTCTCTCTCTTTGTTCTCTCTCTCTTTGTTCTCTCTCTCTCTCTCATCTCTCCTACTCTCGTTCTCCTTCCCTGTGATAAACTGGTTAATGTACTCTCTATAGTTCGAGTTTCATCGCGTCGGTTTCCATCTCACAGTTTACTTTTCTAATTTTTAAACTTTTACAAAAATGACAACAATCATTAGCAGGTAAACGGATAGAACTAGGAAAAAAAAAACAAAACATCTTGAGTGAGGTATCCCAGACTCAGAAAGACAAGTATCAAGTATAGTATGTATTTGCTTATATGTGGATATTAGCTGTTAAGTCAATGATAACCAATTTAAAATCCATAGAAACACAGAGGGAAGGTATAGAGTAAGGGACTAAGTGGAGCAGAGGTCTCCCTAGGAAAGGGGAATAGAATAGACAGGAAGGATGGGGAGGGGACACTGAAATGGGAAGATCAAGTGAGAAGGGGAAAGGAAGAGCAAGACAAGAGAGGGAATATGGGGAGAGACATCTAAAATTAAGGACTGTTTAAGGGGCAGTATGGAAATCTAATACAGTAGAAACTTCCTAAAACTAAGTACACATTTGAAGGTGATCTAAGTGAAATTGCATGAAGCAGTGGCCCAACTGATCCAGCATCCAAAATGGCTGAGATGATATAGCCTTACAGACTACAACAATCAATATTTGTCCAGGTTTCTGTATTCTCATGATCCCATGATATTTCAATGGCCCCTAGCAGCAAGAAGTAGTTTGGAGAGAACAATGCCCACACTCCCAAATATTGTTTATAAACATTTGTTCTCATTTCAATGGGGTCGGTTATAAACTGTAATGATCACAGTCAATATATTTTTAAAGAAAAAAAGGGGAATATGGTATAGAAATGAATACTTTGCATTGGTATGGATTTTCATTTATTGATACAAATTTAAGGTCAATTTTGTTACATGTAAATCTCTCCTCTTGTTTAGGTATTGTGTTTCTACAGATCTTTTAAAATGTAATGCATAATTAAATACAGATTGTATATAGTCACCTATAATAGTCAAAACTTATAGTTAGGTTAGTTAGGTTTTCTAGATTTACAGAGATGTATTTGAGATGGATAGATATTCTTCAAGCCTTTCATAGACCTACAGAACATTAAAAATGGTTTAGGGTTTTTCTTGACAGTGAGACACAACTGCTCCTGGCAACACCAATTATCTCTGAGAGGAAGATGGGCATCAAAGAAACTCTTTACAGAGTTTGCTTTCAATCTAGCCATTTGGACAAGAAACCTCTCTTGCCTAGACTGTTTGACTGTATGCTATATAAAGTGGATATGCAGGACCCACAGTAATGTGACTGCTGAACTTGCAAAACAAGGTGGACAGTCCTGAAGGGTTCCTGTGTCATGGAAGAGTCTACCAGACATTCTGGAGGACACAGAGAAGAATGACTAACAAACTGCCAATAGAGATGGGACAGTTTCAAATTTTCTGCTTTGCTGAGAAGTCTGCCAGACACATTATGGTCTATGGGCTGAAGATGGATGCCCCAATGTTACAGAGGAACTTTGGGTGACTGTCTAGGCAGCGAGATGTCTCTGTCAATTTTATAATGCATATATTATCCCTCTGTGGTTTTTGATGGAGTTGAAGACAGTTATATAGTTTTCCTTAGTTATGATAAAAGATAAGTTACATATAAGACTTTAGACTCACAAAGATAGCATAGATGATAGAATATTTTCTTCAAATCTGCTAAATATTAATGGACTAAATATTGTAACTATAGTTCTTACTTGATAACTGTTTGGTTATATATAATTTTACTATGTTAAAGTTAAAACACTTCTTTTTATTTAGACAGAAAAGAGAAGATGATGAGGAATGTTCTTCTGTATATATGTTTCTCTTAATGATTAATGAATAAAGCACTGTTGGCCAATAGGGAAGAACGATAGATGGGACTAAGAGAGGGGGAGGATTATGGGAAAGGTAGGCAGAGTCAGTCACCTTGTAGGACACAAGAGGAGTAACCGGTCTGGATCCTTTCTCTGGTAAGAGAAGACCATGTGGAAATACTTAGATTATTAGAAATGGGTTAATAATTTAGACAAAGCTAGTCAATAAGAAGCCATAGTCTCTGGCCAACAGCTTTATACAAAAAGAAAGAAAGAAAGAAAGAAAGAAAGAAAGAAAGAAAGAAAGAAAGAAAGAAAGGAAGGAAGGAAGGAAGGAAGGAAGGAAGGAAGGAAGGAAGGAAGAAAGAAAGAAAGAAAGAAAGAAAGAAAGAAAGAAAGAAAGAAAGAAGTTGCCAAACAATGGGGGAGTCAGAGCTCCAACTGGACATCTCTTGTTACCAAATGAAGCTTCTAGTACCAGGATTGGGTTACATCTAATTGAATTGTTGACCAAAGAGTTCCCATAGGAATCACCAAACAACCCAGGATGCTGCCAAGACCATAGGTTGCTCTTCACAAGATGGCAAGCATCTACTGCTGAAGACAACACCTACACAATTCACTGAACATGGAAAAATCAAGCTGGTGCTTACATAGAGTGTCTTTGGTATAGGAAGGTACTCTGCAGCTACCAAAAGAGAAATGCAAACACCAACCCAGCCACAGACCCTTTGATCTACAATGGTTCCTGCCTGCAAGATATGCTAGGGCAATGATGGTTCAAAGCTTGTGGGTTAACCAACCAATAACAGATTTAACTTAAGGTCCACTTCACAATGTGAAACCCATACCTGACACTGCTTGGGTGACCAAGAACCAGACACTAGATAGCCCAGAACACCTAGGATAAAACCAAATACTACTATTCCAAAAACAAATGTAGCAATAAAATGATTCTTACTATATCCTTCTAATCTCATAAATTGGTCCATTGCTCAGTCATCATCAGAAAAACTTCCTCCTGCAGCAGATGGGAACAAATACAGAGACCCACAGACAAATATTATGCAGAGTGAGAAATCTTGAAGACGCAACCTAAATGCGATGTCTCTATCAAAATCCTCCTGTCAGGGCTCAGGAAACTCCTCAGAAGAGGAGGTAGAAAGAGTGTAAGCGCCAGAGGGATAGAAGACACCAAGAAAACAAGACTCTCTTGTAGCTGGAATTTTCTTTGGGCTGCCAACCAGCTCTCAAATAAAGAAATGGAGAATTATTATTAATTATGAATGTCTGGTCTTAGCTTAGGCTTGTCCCGCTAGCTCTTTTTAACTTAACTTAGTCTGTTTCTATTCATCTATGCTTTGCCTTGGGTTTTTTTTTTAACCTTTCTTTTATTCTATATGTCCTACTTTCCTGCTTCCTCTATGTCTGTCTGTCTGTCTGGCCCCTGGCATTTCCCTGTCATTTCTTCTTCTTTCTTACTCAAACCTAAATTCTTCCTCCTATTTGCTCTCCCTGCCCAGAAGTTCTGCCTCTAACTCCTCCCTCACTAGTGGCTGTTAAGCTTTTTATTAGAACAATAAGTGCTTTAGGCAATCAAGGTAAAACAGCAACACATATTTATATAATTAAAAATGCAACACATCTTTTCCTTGTTAAAAAATATTCCACAACATAAATGCAACACATCTTTACATAGTTAACCAAATGCAGTACCATTTGTATAGTTAAACAAATATTCTGCAACACTCTAAATCAATATGATCAATGAACCGACAGAGACTGAGGCAACATACACAGGGCCTTCGTGAGTCTGTACCAGACCTGCATATATAATATACAATAATATATAATATGACTTCTAGTTGAATGTCTTTATGGGATTCCTGAGTGTGTGAACAAGTGAGTCTCCAAGTCTTGTGCTTTTTTTTCTTCAGTTTCTTTGTCTTGTCAAACTCTGATGTGATAGTTTTTGCTGTATTTTATTTATTATTATACCTTAGAAGCCTGTTTGTTTTCCAATGAGAGACAGAAAGGCAGTGGATCTGGATAGGAAGGGAGGAAGAGAAGAACCAAGAGGGGTAAAGGGAGGGAAACTATAATCAAGATATGTAAGAAAAAAATCAATTTTCACTAAAAGGGGGCAAAAGTGGTTTATTTAGCTTATAGATCTTAAAGTTAGTGATCCAGGGATAGTGTTGGCTCCGGAGAGTCCTCCTCTGACTGAATCACCTCATGACCATCACCACAATGGCACTGGCATGCCTAAAGAGGTGAGTCAAAATCCAGAAAGTGGGAGGGGCCAGTAATGATGTCCCAACATACCTCACCTCTAAAATATAGCTTTGGACACTGGACTTCAAGGAATGAACCACATCTAAATCAGAGCAAAAGGTGATTTTGTTTGGTTGGTTTTTGGTTTTGGAGACACGGTTTCTCTTTGTAGCCCTGGATGGCTGCCCTGAAACTCACTCTGTAGATCAGGCTGGCCTCAGACTCACAGAGATCAGCCTGCCTCTGCCACCTGAGTGCTGGGATTAAAGGTGTGTGCCACCAACACCCTGAACAAAAGATGATTTAAAACCATGTTGTTAATGGGGGCTGAAGAGATGATTAAGAACACATCCTGCCCGTGCAGAGGATCCATGTCAGATGGCTCACAACTCCCTGTTACGATAAATATTTCTGCCTAAAGTTGCCTGAGCCCCACCGCCATGTGTGTGCTTTACGCCAGCCGCCTGACCGAGTTAGGCTCAAATGAATACACAGAAACTTGTATTAGGTTTAATACTGCTTGGCCAATGACTAGGATTCTCATCTGTTAGCTCAGTCTCAATTATCATACATCTATATATTTTATAAGGCTTATCTTATCGGACGCTTTATTGGTGTCCCTCCTTGTTGGTGGACCACATCATGCCGCTGGAGCAGGCAAACAGGAAAAAGGGCCCTTCCTGGGTCTCCTTCGCTTAAGTATGAGTCTCCTTGCTATGTCACTTCCTGCCTGGATCAGCACTGCTCTACTACATTTCCCAAAATCCTCTTTGACTCTAGTCCTGTCTACTTGCTGTCTCATTGGCCAAACAGTATTTTATTTAACAATCAATAAGATAAACATACACAGTACATTCCCCATCAACTCGCTGTGCCTCCAGTTCCAGGGAATCAAACACCCTTGCGTTGTTTAGTTCTTCGTCAACTTGACACATGCTAGAGTCACCTGGAAAGAGAAAATCTCACTGAGAAAAACATCTCCATCAAATTGGCTTGTAAGCAAATTTGTGGGACATTTTATTGATTAATGATTGATAGATGGGGACTCACCTGACTATGTGTGGTGCCACTTCTGGGCAGGTGGTCCTGGGTTGTATTAAAAAAAAAAAAAAAAAAGCAAGCTGATCAAGCCATGGGGAGCAAGCCAGTAAGCAGCATTCCTTCCTTCATTGTCTCTGCTTCAATTCCTGCCTCCTGTTACTGCCTTGAGCTTCTGCCTTGGCGTCTGTCTAAATGGACTGTGGTCTGTTATCTGGAAGTGTGAGCCTTTCCTCTCTAAGTTGTTTTTGATTGTGGCCTTTAATCATAGCAACAGAAAGCAAACCAAGACAGCCCTCTTCCAGACGGTGCAGACACTTGCACCATGTGCACATAACCCCACAGAATATAATTTGTACAATAAAATAATTACTTAAAAGCACATTGTTTATGCTCTCACTAGGAAAAATCAAATAGCACTAATCCTATGCAGCGATCCACTTTTTAAAAAGAATTACAGTCTATGAACTCCAAAATGAGGGAAGAGAGAATAAGAAGAGAAAGCCAAGTACCAGCTTTCTGCCTGTTCACCCAAGAGACGAACAAAGACATCCCAGATACAACCTAAGCAGCCAGAAGCCACATTTGTGCCTTAGCAAATGCTGCTGAATACCATAAACTTCTGGAGTTGAATCCAGATGGTCAAAACCGCAAATGTCAGGGTGTGCTATATCGGCAAAGCTGAATCACTGAGCATGAGGCAAAAAAAAAAAAAAAAAAAAAAAAAAACTCCTGAGCTCTTAAGGACTATAAACCTCATGTGTTCATTTCTATCTTGCTCTAGTCATCATGTTTGGATCTTGATTTGAAGAAATGAACCATTAAAAGCCTGTTGGTAAAAGCCTATTGGTAACTGGAGGCACTTGAATTTGTCTAGGTGTGACCTCTTTCTGGTAGTTCTTTCTTTTGTTAGATGTATTAATGACATCACAGTAAGAAAATCTTACTTTCTAGAAATACAGAGAATAGTTGGTGATTTGACTTTCAATATTTGGGGTAGCTTTAAAATGCTTCCACAAAAAGAAAATAGATAAGCCAAATGCAGGAAGCTGTCGGGTACTGTCACATCTTGGTGGTGATGCTGATGAAGGCTGGGTACTGTCACATCTTGGTGGTGGTGCTGTTGAAGGTACATTTTACACTTTCTTATTTTTATGTATTTTTGAAAATTTCCCCAGTAAGACTTAGAAAGGAGGCAGGGAAAAAGGAGGACTACCAGCTAATGCCTTTATTACAGTTTTGTGTTGGAGAGGTAGCAGTTCGAATTTATGTCTGTAAACATCTACTTTGTTTCACTTCTATACTGTGAATGCACAATGAAGACCGCAGTGTTTGTTGTATAGATGTGGAGAACAAGGCTCAGGCTAACTGACTCCACCTGGAGGTCAGAGCACAGAACAGACAAAGTGTGCATCACCAAGGTGAAGCAGCTTGTCTCTAAGCGTTTAAAAACATTTGAGTCCCTTATCTGTAGTTGCTTCCTGTGGTTTCAGTTTCCCACGTGAAACACAATGTGAAGACAGTAAATGCAAAATTCTAGAAACAAGCAGTACATTTAAAAGCATGTACTACACTTAATTGTTGTAAGTGCTCTGTCAATCACGTACTGTGCTAAACTTGTAAATCGTAGTTCACCTCAGGTGCATATATATGCACAGGGCACACAGACTCTCGAGGGCTTGAAGTTTCAGACATCCAGAGGTGGTGGTGCCAGGGGTGGGGGATGGGTTGGGGTGATGTCTTAGAATGTATTTCCAAATGCTGGGCGTAGGTGATGCACACCTTTAATTCCAGCACTCAAGAGGCAGAGGCAGGCAGATTTCTGTGAGTTCCAGGCCAGCCTGGTCTACAGAGCAAGTTCCAGGACAGGCTCCAAAGCTACACAGAGAAACCGTGCCTCAAAAAACAAAAACAAAAACAAAAAAGTATCTCCAGATGACTCCTGTAAGATAACACCTCACAGTCTATCTTTGCATCTGATTATGAAGAGGAGGCAGCTTTGGTTCAATGACAATTGGGACAGTTGCCAGTTTAAGATCTTGTGCTAACTGGTGTTGGCAACACTGGCAACTGCCAGCCATCTTGATTCAGGAAGTCATCTTGGTCCAAGAAGCCACTTAATTCACCACTTCCTTTCTCCCTTCACTGAGATAGATAAAGGAACACAAATTCTGACCTGGGGCATGTGAAGAAGAAAGACAGGCTTTTTCCATAATCAGTCACGCATGCACGCATGCCTGGGAGCCTTTTAGGACTGGAGAAGCCTAGGCTCCAAACCCTTGTCCATCACAGAGCACGGTAAGTGATTGGTGTGCATGTTATAGCTCAAGAAATCATGCTTTTTAAAACCAAAGGGACCTCCAGAAGCCATCTGGATTCTGATTAAGATACCTTACTTTCTAAGTGAGGAAACTGGCATCCAAAAGGCCACGAATTGTTTGCAGACTTCATGGCAGAAACTGCCCATTGATAACCACATAGGTTTGTCTAAGCCTTCTTTCTTGCCACTCTCTACCCTACGAGGTGAAGAAAAATCTTTTTCTTGCCTTCACTTGCATCTACAAGTGGATACATGACACTCTGGCAAGTGGTATCTGCTAAGATAATTTCTTTAAAATCTGCTTTTACCTGCCCTATTTGTCCTGCCAGAGAGGAGCCAGGGGGTATAAAGCAGCCATGGGCATGGACATCTTTTGAATAAAGCCACAAGCATATAGATAATATACCATTTCCTAAAGCTAGTAGAGGAGACAGAACCTGGGCCTGGATGAGAGCATTCAGCTGTGGCTCAACCAAGGTGGCAACTTTTTACTTTCAGCTTTGTTAACTGACTGACTGACTGACTAAATCAATTAATCTCTTTGTGTAAGAGTCCCCTGATCGATTTTTCTGTTATTTGTAGCCAATTTCATTCTGTATAATGCCACACAGCTAACAAGTGGCTAAGTCAATATTAGGTATCTGGGCCTCAGGGAGTTTTTCTATGCCTCCTCCATTAAGTAAAAAGAAGTGCTGGTATGATGATCTGAGTGTGCCCTGGAAGAAAGATGCTCTGTAACTCTTACGGAGATATAATTGTATTTTGAGGGCAGATAGCATGTTCAGTCTAGAAACTCTTCATGAGGTGTCTATCCACCTTTAAGGAAGGAAGGCGGCATAGAGGATGAGCAGAGAAGACTCATTTCAGCCTCCAGCCTCCACTGGCATTTCTGAACCACGCAGAATTGATGCGTAAAATCTAAACAAATGTGAGATGTGATTCTATTTTGGAGAGGCCACCTACCACAAATGCCATGTCGATTCATCAGTGTCTACAGATTTTATTAATATGGACTTAATTAATGGGTTATAAAATGGATGTTTATCTAACCAGGGGCTGCTGGTGTCAAACATAGTTTTAAAAATTCAGGAAAAAAAAAAAAAAAGAATGGGCTAGGAATCATTGCATCTGAAAAATCCTCTAAATCTAAGTGGCACCCCAGAAACTAGGAAGGCTGCTCCTTCCCAGGAGCCGGCCAGCTACGGAAAGGCATGCATTTTCCATAGGTTCACTGGAGACCCTGGACAGAATGTCTTGAGGCCAGTAACAGGTTGAATACTCCCACTTCCCCAGCACAGAAAGCCATCTGAGTGGCTGAGGGTGTCCCAAACAGGAGCCCATCAAAACCACCTGAGAGTTTTCAGTAGAGGAAATGGGAGTCCTCAGACACCTCGTCCCACGATGATTTGCTTTTGTAAAGTTACTTTCTACAATACAGCTTTTACCCCTTGCTGCAGCTGTCAGGTTGGCCCTTTTACAGATGAGAAAACTTTGAAAGACCACGCACACGTTCTTACCTGTTTCCCTCTAACCTTGCTGGAGCACTTACCCAGGCTTTAGTCTTCCTGGCGAGGTCCCAGCACAGCATTTATTCCACACTTCTCTTATTCTGGCTTTGGTTTGAGTTACTTGTGTAAAAAAATCTCCGCTTCATGTCCAACCTGGAACCAGGTATCTTCTATGAGCTCTTAGCATGTGACATGCATGCCTCTTAGCACTTACAATTATCATTAAACAACCAATTGATAGATTTTTAAAGTGGATTTGATCATGGTTTTTGTAGGAATCAAGGGACTAGGTGTTATGTTAGGTAGGTGGGAAGAAGTATCCTTGACCACTCAACTTCTCCGTTAGGTTTTAAATCAAAAAATTTATCTACCACTCTGCAATAGAAGATCACATGTTAGAACTTGGTTCTCTCTGCCACTGTTTCTTAAACCTAGATGCAATTCCAATCCTCTCTCCTGTAGAAACTTCAGATTTACTTTGACAAACATGAGGCCTTCTCAAGGACAGCGATTATGCCTTATACACCCTTGAATTTTAATACACAGTAACAATCAGGTATTTGCTAAATAAATGAATGACTAGATGATTAGGGTTTTTGGGCCGTCACTCTTCCACTCTGCCATTCTGTCTCTTCCCAGATAGAAGGCTGTAGAACTGTTGCTACAGACATTTTCTCCTCCAGACCTCTAATGCATTCATGCATGGCCTTGATAGGGTCAGGAGCTTGGACAGGCACAGTTCAGTACACAATTCTTGGTTATGGATTTGGCCCAGATCTCACATCACACGCTCTTCCTGGCTCAAATGAAATGCTACTTCAGAGGTGGAAGAGCTGAGCAAGGCTGTCCCTGCTGCTGAGACCTGGGGAGCTAGAAGCCCTGCAGCACATCTCCAAGAAAGCAGAAGGCTTCCAGGGCTTCCTTCTCAGACCATTCTCCAAAGACAAGCCAAAGACTCAGACCCAGCAGACTGAACACGGGAAGAGCAGAACATCCAAGAAACAAGGCATCCCTCTCTTCATTCATCGCTTCAATCATTTCATCATCATACTCTTCCTCGATCTTTTCATCCGTCTCGACACCTGGAGAACCAAAATTCTTCACAACTTCTTTCTTAAAACCACCTGCAGATACAGAGTAGCCAACCCCAAGACTCCTGACAAGCATGCCCTGTGAGTGATCCAGGCGTCCGTTTTGAACAAGCTGCTCTGTGCTGAATTCTGAGACACTCTTATCGTCTGAGTCATCTCTTAGTGAAGGACATCCAGAGGCTAAGTACCATCATCTGTTAGGCCAGGCCTGTGAGGAGAGGAATCCACGGAAATGAAGAATAACCCACCAGGCCGGTCCTCTCCATACTTTCAAATTACAGGAACCAGTGACAGCAGTCTGGAGACAGCCTCTGAAACCCCAATCTTATCACACACAGTATCTCTGACCCAGTCAGGAAAACAGGACAACTAAATGACTTGGGCCTGGGCTTTGTCACTTAAAAACACAGTTCAAAGTGCCAGACTAGGTCTGGATGGCATAGGAATGCAATGGATTTTGCTTGTTTATTTTGAGCAGGGACATTTTGGCTGCCAATTCTCAAACTAAGACAGAATCAAAACGCCATTTTCTAAGTCTCTTGTCACTCAAGAGTTGTCTTGTCAGTTGTCACTGCTCCTTGCCCAGCCTCCTACTGAATTAAAACATTCACCTAAATTCATTTTATGAGAGGGGCCAAGTACACAACAGATCCAAAAATATTCACTAATGGTTCTTGGATCCTTTGAAAGATGAGCATGTTTAATACATCTATAGCACTCAAAATCTACCCTCATCCTAGCACCACCACATAGTTTGTGCTAGTCAAGAGTTTGCACACCGCCACAGAGATACATGACTGTTTTGGAGTCAATTCATGGCACTCTGCCCAGGAGTCCAGATTAGTAATTATAATACATATGATGGAGAAATGTCTAGGACTTTTTTAATCTACCTGAAGAATAGGCCTTGTGGGTAGGCTGAATAAGACCACTGTGTTAGTATTCTCTTTCTTCATGTTCTGTTTACTTGAAATTTGGCAGGGATGTAGATATTTGCAACATTTAATTTGCTGGTGCTTTTGTTAATGTCAAGTAGTTTTGTTATTTTAGAGACATTAATAATTTATTATGTAGAATTTAATATGTTCATGAAATAATCATGCTTGGCAAATTTAAAGGTATAATCTTGGAGATAATTAAATATTTACCAGTCAGGTTTGCTTTAAGACATGCTTTGTGTGTTGTGAGGTACTGAGACAGCCAGACTTCTGGCATTTCCAAACTCAGCATCCTTTGCTTAAATCAAGATTTACAGGTGCATCTAGTTCATCCTTTGTGAATCTCAAGTTCATATCTGAAAGGAGGACAGATCCTTTCTCCATTCAGGAACTGGGCACAGAGGACTGTAGGTATACAAGATGTCCCTGTCCTCACACTGTCTGAGCAACTACATGCCAATTCTGCAGTGAGTCTTAGCAGAGGAGGCTCCTAGTAAAGGGGCTGTGGTCATCATTTTTCTGCAGAGATAGACCCCTGAATATTATAATACCACATTTGCACCATATTCTATAACTTGTAAAGCATATTTTCTCACATACCATCAAGAAACGAAAACACTCTTTTAAACTTCAAGATGTGATGCCTCAACCATAACCCCCCACAGTCATACCAACCTCTGGTTGCTTTCATGTTTCACTCACCAGGATCAGTTTTCTACTAACACCTGGCTGGGTTTGTGATAAGCAACCCTTTTTCATGCCTAAACAATAGCTTAGACTACCTAAGGGATGGCTCTTCCGGTTTTAGACTCGGCCAAGCTTTTTGATGTCTTCATTCCTCAGAGCAGGCATATCTGCTTCACAGACATCGAATTAAAGCCCTGCTGCTCTGTTTCTGAAAGGGAAGTAGTGTTTTTCTTTTCAATGTCAAATCATAGTGTAATCTTTCTGAGGACCTTTTAAATGGCAATTGAACTCAAACCCCACCATCCTCTCAATGCACTCAGTTCACCTGAAGGGATGACAGAAAAAACTGCTATGACAAAGTCTTATTAACAATTGCATGCCCGCTGAGCCTGAATCACCATCAACGGATCCCCAGGGATTCTGGGATGTGAAAAATGTGCATTCTAAAATCACTTAAATGTAGTTCAGCTCAATAACCTTGTCCTCAGGTTAGTGTTCTAGCCATCCAGTGGCCATAACAAATCTAGAGAAGAAAGTAACTCCAACAAAGACTAGGATAATAGGAAGTGAATAATCCCCCTTTCTGCAATATTATCACTCATTTCCATTACTTTGTCTTCATTTTTTTGTTCTGCCTGCAGCATTGGGAGTAAATCCAGGGCCTTCCACATGCTAGACAGGTGCTGTACCATTTAGCTCCCAAGTCCTCCCTGCCCCCGTTATTCTATATTTAAAAAGATATTATTTTATGTGTATAGGTATATTTGCCTGCATATATATCTGTGAATGACTGTGAGTGCCTGGTACTTATAGAGAGCAGAAGATGTGTCAGATCCCCTGGAACTGAAGTTATTATAGACAATTGTAAGCCACCATGTAGGTTTTAGAAATCATACCCAGGTCTCCTAGAAGAGCAGCCAGTGTTCTTAAGCACTGAGCCACCTCTCCAACCATATCCATGCCTCCATCTTAAAGTATATCTTTTTATCATGATCTTCATAACACTATCCAACTACTTTCCTCTTCCTCAGCTTGTCTTTTTCTCCTCTAATGACATAAAAGCTAAGGCAGATGACTGACTCATGTTTAAGCTAAAAAGCTAGTACTATGAGCTCATGATAGAATTCCTTCTTCCCATTTTTTTATCATGATTCTCCATCACACTTTCATTGAGTAGTAGGAAGGGGAAAGTCTATGGTTTTGCAGATGACAATATAGGGGAAGGAGTATAAGTGGAAAAATAATTTTAACATTCAGCTTTCCAACCCTATGTTTAGTCTCTGATTTCAAAACCACTGTGGGAGGAGCCATTCCAAAAATACAAGATACTGCTACTAAGATCCCCAAAAGAGTCCCACATCAACCCAGCCTTCATGGCAGAAAGGATTTACTATGTATTAGTGGAAGTTGAAGGAAGTCAGTTTGTGGGTGTTCCATCGAATGGCTACTCATTGAATGGCTTTGTGAAGCACTTTGGTTAGGTTGCTGATGGAAACTCAAGGTGAAAGACCTAATGTCCTTCAGTGATGAATTGTGTGGTGAGAGAAGAGCCAGGGAGTGGGTATTAGGTCTTGTGACTCATGTGACAGTTTCCACAGAATGTTCCAGATCCCTATACATACACACAGATTCTGCAAATACTTTATTAGATTTCATACAATTCTGGGCCAATTGAGGTGTCACATGGGCCTGTCTCACAGCATTCACATACATGAGGATATTTTTACACCTGTCACAGGATTCACATACATGAGGATTTTTTTTTCATGCTTGGTTCTACCTGAGTTCAACAAGACCAAGCCAGCATTGGAGGAAAAAAAAAAAAAATCCTGCTCAAGATTTCCAGGTTTTCTTCATTAATAGTCATTAAAGGTGCTCCTGAATTTCTCACCTGGTTTTCAGGCAGGGGCTGATAGTGAATATCTTTCTGAATGTACAGCCCTCCAAGCCACTGTGCAAGCAAACCAAGGTCTTCCTCATGGGGTCATCCACAACATTTCCTGACCCCTTTCCACTCTACCTTTTGGTCCTTGAGTCATGTACAGCTGCTGGGGAGACCACTGCATCTCCTTTCATCTTTTGCTTCCTTGGAAAGAGTCAGGGACCCGCTCCATCCTGCTAAGGAAACTTCTGGCCATGACTAGGCTTCCTGGTGTTTATGAGCTGGCTGATGGTCAGGGATTTTCCACTCTCTTACTATTCTGGAAAAGCAACCCTATTTTTCATTTTAAGTGAGGACACTGAAGTGTCACTGAAGTGCGGGGGACTGACAAATGGGGTCGGAGCCTGTTTGGTGGAGCTGGAATCTGTAGCATTTAAGGACACAGACATGCTGGCCTCTTCCCCTACATTAACTTGAGAATATGAAATATAGGCTTTTAATTATATTCCCCACATCCTCTCTTAGGCAGGAGACAGGGTTCTGGTCTTAGCTTCTCTTTCTATCCCACAAGGGGCTGTTGAAATCAAAGCTATAGCTATTTGGTTGTTTGCTATTCTTCTCTTGCAGACAGTAGTGCCTCAGGGGACACTGGAAATATGGAGAGCTTCCAGTATAGTCTCATCTGGAATACCACCACCCACCGTAATGGTAATACTATATAGTGCTTCTTAGTTAATAGAACTTTCAATTTTGCTATCACTTTAACTTGATCCTCTCTCCCAACAATTTCCGTAAGATTACCTGCCACAGTCCCAGCAGGAATCAGATGACACAGGTGACACATTCCAAGTACTGAACTGAAAATTACTTAAAGACAGGACTATAGGATCAATTGAGTAGAAGGATTCCATTTTACATGGTTGGAGATGTATGATATGATGTATGAAAAGTAACCAAATTAGGAGAGACAGAACACAGAATGATGGGTAGGGAGCTAGAAGATACAAATGGGAGGTGTTTGATGGGTAGAGGTTTGGAGTTGAGAAAGAACAGTCCTGGAGATTAGGTGCACAGTGACTTGCGTAATACTAGTCAACTGTGCTGCCAACACGGTCAAGATGATGCATTCTGTTACATATTTTTATACATTCTGTTGCTTATTTTCACCATAATGAAAAGGGGGAGGAATAGGGTTTGAATGTGTAAAGGAGAACACATGTGCACACACACACACACACACACACACACACACACACACACACACACACACACACACACACAGGCAGGCACATAAAGCTGGAAAAAGGATGTGAAAAAGTAGCTAACACCCTATGATTGGGGAGCAACCCTTTGGGTGTTACCTCCTAGAACTCAAAGGGGGACACAGATCTTGGACTGAGGCCCCTAAAGGACAGGTGAAGCTGTTGTTATCAGTGCTGGGCAGCTGCACCATGAGGGTGATACAGAGGGTGACAGGAGGACTCAGGGACTGGAACCCATCACCAGTGTCCAGAGATGGGGGTGGCTGGTTTAAGATATCTTTATTCAGATAAATACCAGCCAAACGCAAGCCAGAGCATGCCCAGGGCAGCAAGGCAGTGAGGCCAGAGAGAAGGGGCCCCCCATGTGCTCACCATCCCTTAAGAACCCATCCAGTGTCATCCTGACCTCACCTTGACCTAGCCCTGACAGGTGTGGTCAGGCACACCTGTAGCCAGCCCTTAGGAGGCGTGGTTACGGTGTCTCCCTACACTGGAACCCATCACCAGTGTCCAGAGATGGGGGTGGCTGCTGAGAGGAATTTGACAGGAGGAGCAAAGGGAGACAGAACCCTTCTGCTTTCTCCAGCCTTCTCAGCGACTTGAAGCAGTCTATATCCTATATCGGCAATCCAGATACGCTTGCTGGCAAAGGGGACATGCAAAGTCTCAAGCTCAGGACCAAAAAGCAGGACAGAGAAGGACAGTTAAGGGGCTGAACAGTATTAGCTTACTACTGAGCACGTAGCATGGCTAGGTTACAGGGAAGGCACAATAAGAGGAAGGAGTGTGTTAGAGCAGCATTTCCCAACCTATAGCTATGACCCCCTTGAGGGTTGGTCAACACTTTCACAGGGATTGCAGTTCAGACATTTATATTACATTTGTAACAGTAGCAAAATTACAGTTATGAAGTAGCAATGAAAATAATTTTATGGTTGGGGGTCACCACAAAATGAAGGAACCGTAATAAAGGTTCTCAGTGTTAGGAAGATGGAGAACCACTGTGTTAGTGGAAGTTTGTCTGGGCCTTTAGGGCCATGCCTCAGCACATGCATGGGCTGCCCTGCAAGAGCCTTGAATATCTATGTAAATCATGACCATGCAAGGTGGGAATTGAGCAGGGGTAGGGGACCGACACTCTCTCTCTCTCTCTCTCTCTCTCTCTCTTCCCACAGTCTGATCTGAAACTGTTATAGACTGGCCAAGCCAGGGGACAACATTTAAACTTTCATTTAATAAAATAAGCAGAATATTCTATATGCCTTCATCTGTATTTTCAGTTCGCCGTCTAAGAGTAACACCGGTAACAGCAAAATTGAAATTCCTCCAAGGCAACCTACTTCAACTTGTTCTCTCTCAAAGGCTTAGAAATAATTTGGTATAAAGAAAATGTGCTTTTATTTTTAAGCTTGAAAAGTTGGTGGTTTTTATGCCACTAAATTGCCCATAGCTGATTTTTACCAATACCGAAATATATAAAGAGTGAGTTAAGTGCAGCTTCTCTTCGAAAATTGTTGGGAACGGCATTGGCTTCAGGCCCCTCCTCTAAAACGGGAAGGATGATAATGCACATCTCACAGGAGGTGGTAAAAATCAAATGAGAAAGAACTATGAGCAGATGGGTTTTATCTACCTCCAGCTCTCTCTGGACAGATGAATATGGTTGAAAATACCACCATTCTCATTATCACAATCACATCATCATCACCATCATCATCATCCCTGCCATCCAGCCACCTTTGCCATTACTGTCATCATCACCAACATCATTACAACCATTGCCATCATTATTCCCATCTTTGTTATCTTCACCTTCATCACCACCATCATCTCCATCATCCATACAATCATCACAATAATGATCGCCTCATCATCACTGACACCATTATCTTTTCCACGGGTCCTAAATTTCATTACCTGTAAGGATTTCCAAAGCTTATGGAGTGTTAAACCCTTGGAACCAGTGAGCACTGTTAAAATGTTGATGGTGTTGCTGACAGGTTCCTCCTGAGTTTCTGAGTTGTCTGATTTACAGGAATGCTTACCTATTGCTGTTGAATATTCTCCATTAGTACCCCCAAATCCATCCTTCTGACCTTCTCTGTACTATTTTGTGGGCTGCAAAAATGAGCTCTGTAGGCTGAATCACCCAGGGTCTTTCATATGTCTAGTGTGCATATTGACAGAAGGGATGGAAATATACATAGCAAGCATAAGTCGTGAGATTTAAGAGAGTGGGGTGGTAATGGTACTGGAAAGATGACCTAAGTGTGATGGTTAGTACTAACTTTCCACTTGAATCGCCTAGGAGACGAATGACATGCTTGTGGTACTTCATCTTGACTGTGCTCACTGAGTGGGAAGGCTTGTCCACTGTAGGCAGCCCCATTCCCTAGATGGGAGCCTGTACTGTAAAAGGAGCTGAGTGGCAGCAGTCATTCATCACTCTCTGTTTCTTGTTTGTGAGTACAATGTGAACAGCTGCTTCAAGCTCCTGGTGCCTTGACTTCTCTGTCATGATAAACTGTACCCTTGAACCACAGTTCAAGCCTTTAAGTTGCTTTTGTCAGAGCTTTTTATGACAGCAACAGGAAAAAGAAATGATGACAGTAAGGAAACAAAAGGTTAGACTAAAACGAAAAGTATTTACATTGAAAATTATTATGATGAACAAAAGAAATTAGATACAAAACCATACCTCTGTGTGATATCATTTGTTTGCAATTCTAGATAATGCAAATTGACCTGTAGGGATGGAAAGCAGATCATTGTTGCCTAGGGCCAGAGATGAGAGACTGACCCCAATAGGCATGAGGAAACTTGTTGCACACAATTATAAAGTCTTACTTGGTATCAAAACTACCTTCACCTAAATGGGTATAGTTCATTGTGGGTCAATTATGCCTTACTAAAGATATTTTTAAATATTCAAGATAGGGACTGGGATTATAGCTTAGTTGGAAAGTGTGTTAAAAAGCACAAAGAGCAGAACTCCATCCCCCAGAACCTACATTAAGGGAAAAAGCTGGGTGTGGTAGCATGCACTTGTAACCGCAGCACTAAAGATGGAAGTGGAAGAAGGCAGATGCCTGGGGCTCCATGACCAGCCAGCCTAGCCTACATGACAAGCTCCAAGGAAGCGAAGGTCCTGTCTCAAAAAGCAAGGTGTACAGCATGTGAGGAGTGACAGATGATGTTGTACACACACACACACACACACACACACACACACACACACACACACACACACACGATATCCACAGTACAACATAAAATGAAGATACCTATCATGAACTTATGGCCATGGTGTTCTATAAGTCTGTTTAACTTGGTGGTCCATAATGTGGACCTGAGAATGAATCCACCTGGTTCACAGATGCCCACTCAAAATTTTACAAGCAGCAATGGGAAAACATCTGAGCTGGATAAGGTTCCTGAGGACAGGGCTTATCCAGAAATGCTAATCTTGTTGATGCTGCTGCTGTTCACAGAAATAAGGCCCAGGAGTACTGAGAGAAAGGAGAGAAAACAAAGCCAACTGTCTCTGGGACCCAGCAGGGATCTCATTTAAAAAAAGGGTTTTTATGCAGTAGACTGTGGAGTTATATGGCTTAACGGGGTGGGGGTGGGGGGACTATGGAGCAGTGAAAGATGCATGCAAGCCTTTTCAATTTTGATTCTTTACATTATAAACTAAAACTCATAATAGCAATCAAATGGCAAATTCTGAAGACTCCAATTGCTACTGAGAAATACTTTCAAAGAGCCAGTGTCTAGAGATTCAAATGTAAAATGTGTTTGAATCACCGGCTTTGTGCTAATTGAGAAATTTAAAACAACGCAATTAGACCTTTAGACCATGTCTCGGGAGGCCCAGATGTTAAGCGGCTCACCAAGCTTTTCCATGCTGCCTAAAGAGTCCTCTCAGGGCACCAGAGCTGAAATGCAGCAAGGGAAGCAGCATACAGACATCTCATTGGGGGGCTGCAGAAGAAGCCTAGTAGCAGGAGACGTCTGGTCTGGCAGGAAGTACAACAAAAGGACAGAGCAGGGGTTGGGGGTGTGGCTGTAGGGAGTGCGAGCCACCTTATGAAGTTAGCTATCTAGAACTGTGAAGGGCTGAGGGGACCAGCAGGTAAGAAGGACAAGCACCACAGCCCGCTGAGGCACAGGGAGATCTGTGTCTACCATCTAGAGGGGAAGGATGAGGGCAACAGGCAAGCTCAGGTGCAGGTCCTTGGATGCCTTGGTGAATGGGCTGGTGTTTTATTAAGTTTCCCCCTGAAAGGGCTTAGGGTTGGGGTGGGAGATCCAATCAGATTCTCACCCTTTTAAAGGTCCTGTGCCTGCTGTGCGGAGTGTGCGCCCTCTGAAGGGAAAGGATGGACAGGAATCGGGTGTAATGAGCTTACCCTAGAACTCCACCCAAACTTGCCTACATCTGCTCTTGCTCACCACACCCTCCTCAGTCCAAGAAGACAGAAGGGTCAGGGGTGAGCCCTCGGGCCAACACAGTTCTAATCGCCCCTTGGGGTAAATGTGCTTAGTCTACAGTTTTATTGCCAGCTCTGTTCCCAAGGGTGGGGATGGCTCATGGACGGAGTCCTCAAAACCACAAAGGGTCCTCTGGCTCCAGAGCTGCGTTCTTTGTTCCCTTTGTTGCTGGTCCTCGCTGGGGGCATTAGGGGAGATGGCTGAGACTGCAGCTGGTAAACAATATTGCCTTTCCTCCCTTTCAGCTGCTTGGGTCCCAGGTGTCTCTCCAACTGCCTCCCTCCTTTCAGTTCTCTTTACAGACCCCAGCCTAGATACCCCCGTGTCAACAGGCCCACAGGGGCAACTGGTGGCTCTCAGCTCCATCCTGAGAGAAAAGAGAACGGTGGAGGGACATGCTTAAACTGTCTGACATCTCTGAGCTTATTTCATCTCATCACCCTCCAGGGTAGCCGGCCCCCTGGTGCCCTGAAAGGGAACCTGTCTTCCATTTCCCTGCCTATCTATCCACAGCCTGAAGGGAAAGTCAGACGTCCTCAAGACTTTGTTCCCTGTTCCCTTTCCCCTTCCACCGCCCCTGGCTTATTCAGGCTGAAGGGCCGGCTCCAGTGGTCATAGCCCTCTACTTCTGAACCACACACAGTCTTACCACTGAGCCTTGGTATAATAAACATTTCCTACTTTGTGGCAGAAGTTTATAATCTTCCAGGCTAATCCTTGCTGTGTAAATGGAACATTTATAAAAATCTACTGTCTCCCTCAAAGGCAAACTCTAAACCCTCTTATCTTTCTGCAAAGTTCTATTTTTTATGTCAGAAATCATATCTGCACTTTTTTTTTTTTTTGCTTGCATTTTTGAAAACAGAATCAGGAAAAGAGAAAAAGCACATTGCTTTTCCCAAATCACAGCCATCATTGCTCCTGCGGGAAGCTCTCCGGATGCTCTCTGAGTGAGACAGCTGTAGCTTGCTATTACCGGAGTGGAGAGCTGGGAGGAGGGAGAAGGAAGCAGATTAAAAAATAGTTCCTAAGCAGAACCTGCAGAATTGGCCAATGCACCCGACCGAAGTGGATATGAAGGAAATAGGTAGACGTGATAACCACACGGTGGGCCACTTTCTGGAGCGGGGCACTCTGAGGGCAGAAACAGGTTAATGTGAGCAAAGCATGGGGGTCTGGTTTTAAACAACTTTAAGTTCCAGCTAGAGAGACAGGGGGATGGAAATTTGGGAGCCGTTAGTGGTGCCTTAACGTTGAGCACACAGAGTAAAGACAGTCTCTGGCTCTGGAGGACCCGAAGTTTCTGTGGATCAACTCTTCGGGACAATGGGGGAAAAACAAAAACTCAATGAGCCGCCAAGTCTATCTCAAGGCAAGCTCTCGGGTTTCACAGAACATTTAAAATCCAGGCACAGCCGCCTCACGCCCACGATGAACGTAGTCTCAACCAGGTGGAAGAAAGAGAAGGATATTTAGAACTAGATCGTTATTATTCTTATAATTTTTATTTCAGGGGAAGTTCCAGGTGCTTATTGGGAACCACCAGGAAAGCAGGAAGCAGGAAAGGAACAATGTCCACTCCAGAGGCTTTGAGTGGCAGCCCAGAAAAGGAATTTGTTTTGTTTTTCCAGACAGGGTTTCTCTGTGTAACAGCCCTGGCTGTCCTGGAACTCGCTTTGTAGGCCAGGCTGGCCTCGAACTCAGAGATAGATGCTTGCTTCTGCCTCCTGAATGCTGGTATTAAAAGCTCCGATAAAAGGATTTTAACACACACACACACACACACACACACACACACACACACACACACACACACATTCTAGGCTAGAAGCCGCCTGGAGGGTGGACTCTCCAGCTACTCAGAATATCCCATGGTTTAGTTTGGGGCCTGCACCTTAACTTTTTTTGTTGTTAGGTAGGATGGGGAAGAAAAGAATTCATAGGCCCCTTTATCCTAATTGCCAGGCAAGGAAGGGGAGAATAGAGAAACAAGGATTATAAAACCCTTAACGCTATTCGCAAGGGAACAGCCCCACCTTCTGAAACAGGTTTCCATGGGTTACAGAGCAGGCGAGATGTTGAATTCTTCAGGCGGTTTACTACTTAACAAACTGCAACCTTCGCGCTCCCTCTAGAGGCCAATAGCATGGATAACATCTCTGCCGAAGAGTCCTAAAAGCTAGTTTTGTTATTAATTAAATTGATTCTTAGACAATTTCGCACATGCGCACAATGCATACTGCCCATTCTCACTGCGTCCTGGCCCCAAATCTCCCACCATCCTTGTCCATCACCATTTCCATCTTTCCCTCAATTTTGTTGTTGTTGTTGTTGTTTGTTATTTTGTTTTTCAAGACAGGATTTCTCTGTGTAGCTTTGGAGCCTATCCTGGCACTCGCTCTGGAGACCAGGCTGGCCTCGAACTCACAGAGATCCGCCTGCCTCTGCCTCCCGAGTGCTGGGATTAAAGGTGTGCGCCACCAACGCCCGGCTGAATCTTTTTTTTTTTTTAATTTAATTTTTTTTTTAGAGGTACTCATATTTACATGTCCATCCCCCCATTCCCTCGCCCTCCCATGTTCCCCAACTGCTCCCCAGGGATAGTGAGGCCCTCCACGGGGGACCTTCAAAGTCCTTCATATCATTTGGGGGAGGGCCTAGGCCCTCCTTGCTGTATCTGGGCTTCAATAGTACCCGCCATAGTGAATGAGCTCCCAAAGTCCATTTGTGCTCTAGGGTTAAAGACTGGCTCCACTGTTAGAGGTCCTATAGACTGTCTTAGCCTCCTAGCTGACACCCACAATCAGAGGGCTTGGTTCGGTCCAATGCTGTTTCCCCAGCTTTATGACTAGGGTCTCCATGCTCTCACTAGGTCAGGTCCACTGTTTCTTCACCATCTTGGCTCCTTTGCTCCTCCATCCTCCCTCTCCGCCACTGGATTCCATGAGTCTGATTCAGTGCTTAGCTGTGGGTGCCTGTTTCTGCTTCAACAGCTACTGCATGAAGGGTCTCAGGCAGCAGGCAGAGGGCGGAGCTCCCTCAAATGTTTGTGTTCATGTCTTCATTTCGTTTTGTGACCTATCCATCTGTGTGATTGTGGCTTTGGAGCTGGAGCCTGGTGGGCTGAGCAGTGGGTACACAATTAATGTCCAGTGGTAAAGGGCAGGGCCCTGTGGATCCCTCACCCTTCCACGACTGATGACTTGTGTGGGCCCCATACAAATAAGCACAGTTACTGAGTTAAGGATTGCAAGGATAGTATCTAATGTAGAAAATGGCATTTCCTTGCCCTTCACTCTGTCTTTGAAATTTTACATCCTGGCTTCCCCCTCTTCCACAATGTTCCCCAGCCTCGAAGGAAGTGGTGTAAATGCCTTGTTTAGAGCCAATGCCTTTTTCTCTCAGCCTTGAAGGAACTGGTGTAAATGCCTTGTTTAGAGCTGATGTCTTTTTCTCTCAGCAGCCAGCACAGCATGCTAACGCACTAGCCGGTGAGTGTGCGGATGGGAGAGCCATTCTGGCTGTTTCAGCTTGTTTTCTTTACATCATACAACCAAAGTGGGTCACATCTTCTACAACATGGTCTTATCCTCTTATTTCATAGGCTAGGCAACCAAGAGACCTGACAAGAGCCTGTATTGCTTCGGCGGCCTCCAGTGTACCTGACAAGCTCCTGGGTAGGCATCCCACATTTGGAACTAGGAACTATATTTAGTAACACTGTTTCAAGGAGCAGCCCCATCAAACCCAGCAGAGTACGTCTTCGCCCTTCTGCTGATGTTTTAGATGTTTTGTTACAAGATAGCAGGTTTTCGTAGAGGTTTTTTCTTTTTTTCTTTTTTCTTTTTTGCTTTGTCCAAGTTAATCCTCCTGCTTGTTTAACACTGCCATTTCCCCACCCCTTCTGCCCTGTTTAAAACTTTCTATCCACAGTGTTTCTCCTCTATAATTTTCTTCCTCCCTCTATAATTTCATTTTACCTATGTGCTCACCACCTCCGCATCACTTAAGGCAATCCCCCATGGCCTCTTCCTAGTTTCTGGGCTTTCACAGGTACTCCTTCTTCTTGTTAAACAAAGAATTAAAAACAAACAAACAAAAAAAAAACACCAAGAAAACGAACAACACAATTAAACAGTAGGCGGAAGAATTAAAAAATAAAGTTCTCAAAAGATGAAATGGAAGTGGCAAGAAAACATGTGAAATGGTGTTTGGCATTCTTAGCTTTTAGGGAAATGCAGACTAAGCTATTTTAAGATTTCATCTTGTCTTAGGTTGGGTTTTACTGCTGTGAAGAGACACCATGACCACAGCAAATCTTATAAAAAGAAAACATTTAATTGTGGTGACTCACTTACATTGTCAGAGGTTGAGTCCATTATTGCCATGTTGGGAAGCATGACAGCACACAGGTAGGTATGGTGATGGAGAAGAAATTGAGAGTTCTGTATCTTCATCCACAGGAGACTGTGTGGCACACTGGGTGTAGTTTGAGCATAGGAGACCTCAAAGCCCACCCCCAAAGTGAACATTTCCTCCAACAAGGCCACACCTCCTAATAGTGGCATTCTCTGTGGGCCAAGCATTCAAACAAATGAGTCTATGGGGGCCATTCTTATTCAAACCACCACAAGGGGTATTTGCAGAATACAATCTGGGTAGTCCAACAATTACCATCTCAAACCAGAGAGGCCAGGAACCTAGTAGGTTTCTCAGTTCCCATGGCTGGATGCCTAAGGAGTCACAATTTGGCATTGAAGGCTCAGTACATTCCAGGAGAGCCACTGACCTTCATTTCACATTGGAAGGCAAAAGCCAGGTGCTAATATCAGCAAAGAAATGTAGCAAGGTAGATGAACCTGCCAATAAGGGTGAGAACAAGTGAGCAAAAGCAAAGATTCTTTCTTTCATCTTTTATTTGGGCTGCCACTGGAAGGTGCTGCCCACATTTAGGGCGGGAAATTCCACTTCCTATAGTCTGATCAAGAAAATCCCTCCCAGAGGTACCCAGCAATTGGCCTTTTAGTTAATTCCAGAACTAGTTGACAGTGAAAGTTAGCCATCATAAACGCTGTCGTGGATATGAAGAGAGTGGAACACTGTGATTGGAGTATAGACAAGTGCACCCACTTTGAAAATCAGGATGGGGGTTTCACAGAAAAACTGAAAATAAAACTACCATTTGTGTGGCAGCCCACAGAATTGACTCCATTCCATTTTCACTAAAGGTCAGGGAGTTTTTAACCTGCCCTTGTTCTTACAAGGTGAAACCACAAGGATGTCTGCCCTAAGACGTGAGTGCAACAGGATGCTTGGCCTAAGATGTGGTCTCTGCATGTCCTGCCTAAACAACAGAATGTAGTTACTTGATATTTTGGGTACTGAAGAGGCAATTACTCTGTTTGTTCCTTGTATCATTGGAAAGGAAGTCTTTTGCCTTCTCCCCTCTTTTGATGGGGATATAAAAGATCTTTGAACAATAAACTTGGGCTGATCCTGGTGTTCACCAGGTGTCCTCCTGTCTCTATCTCCTGTCTCTTGCCTTTTCCTTTCCTCAATCCACACTCCTCCTCTCAGGTATGGACCCAACAGATGATGCCCCCTCAATGTGGGTTCCTACACCTTTGAACCAGCTGTACCACTTTTTGTTGTATACCCAAAGGACTCTATACCCTACTCGAGATACCTGTATGCATGTTCATTGCTGACCACTGACCACAGCTAAGAAATGGAAGCAAGTGAGAAGTCTATCAGCTGATGAACAGAGAATGGAATGTGGTTACTGCACACAATGGAATTTTATTCGGCCATGAAGAAACATGAAGTTTACGAGGAGATAGACGACACTGGAAAAATGTACACTGAATGACAGAACTTAGACCCAGGTCAAATGCCACATGGTCTGTCTCATAGGCATATGCCAGTTGCAGTTTTATCTTGTGGGGCACCTTCAACACTTTAAAATGAGTCAATATTAAAACAGAAAGAGAAAAATAAAAGCAAAAACTTACTATGCCTCCGCTCCTTCCCATTTACTCTGAAATTTGAACCCCTCCCACCCCCATGGGCAAAGCAGCATACCTGGCACTGACAAATACTTAATTCTGACCTCATGTGGTGAGGAAAAGACACTATACAACAGTGGTCTCTACTCATCTTCCTGCCGGGGCTGTTAATCACATTATCTGGATGAATGGATCCTTTAAATGGAATTCCTCTCACCCCAGTGAGAAGTCATTCCAGGAGGACACTCTTTGGACTTTGTTTGGGGTTTTCTGAAGCTAAACAAGGACATCATGATTCCTAGGCAACTTTGGACTCTGAATGTAGAGCCTCCGGAAAGGTAAAATGCCTCATAATTCTAACGGTTCTACTCTGGCAGTCATCACCGTGTTAGGATTTGTTCACCTGCATCCAGCAGCTGAATTTCAGAAACACATCCTGGAGCCAAGGACAGGACTTGGTTTCAGTGCAGTTATTCAGTAGAGCACTGAGGCTATGCTTCTAAAGCTCCATCTGATCCTAATGGTTTTACAATGGAACAGACAGGCATAATGTCTCATAGCTGTGGGTTCAGTCTGGGTAACAATCTTTTATAAATACACAGCCTGAAGGCAAATTTCTCTAGCTTTAAAAATTATTGCTGCAATGGTTTACTGTCCTTGAGGAACAAACACCAGAACATCTTCTGTGGCCAGAGGCAATGAACAGACACCATGAAGTCCTCTGGCATTTTCTATATACTACGAGAAAGCACACTGGCAAAGTATAAAAGAGGAAAGCGGGAAATTTAAAGGCAATTCCATGAAATTTGGTGAATATATAAAAGTGTCATCTCAAATCAGTGGGACAAAGATGACTTTTTTTTTAGATGGTTCTCACTATATAGGTCTGCCTGGCCTGTAACTCAGGATAACCTTGGATTCACTCACAGGGATCCTGCCTGCTGCCTTCTGAATATGGGGATCAAGGTTAGACACCAGCAGGCCTGGCCTAAAGACCAATTTTAAGTAAGGCTATTGTCTTAGGGAGAGAAGGGTTTATTAGGCTCATACTTCCACATTGCAGTTCATAATGGAAGGAAGTCAAGACAGAACTCAAACAGGGCAGGAACCTGGAGGCAGGACCTGATGCAGAGGCCATGGATGGGTGCTGCTTACTGGCTTGCTCCCCATGGATTTCACAGCCTGCTTTCTTATGGAACTCAGGACCACTTGCCCAGGGGTGGAATTACCCACAATAGGCTGGGCCCTCCCCAATGAATCACTAATTAAGAAAATGCCTTACAGCTGGATCTTATAGAGGCATTTTCTCAATTGAGGTTCTCTCCTTTCAGATAACTCTAGTTTGTGTGTCAAATTGACATAAAACTAGCCAGCACAGGAATCAAGACAAACAAGAGGCCATTGGAAAAAAAGATAAAAGTACATCTATGTTTCATGCCACTCAAAAGAATAAAGTCCAAGTATATCAGAGATTTAAGTGTAACAAATAAAATTATGCAAAACAGTCAAAAGAAAACAAGAATTTCTCCAATCTCAGAGACTAAGATATAAAATACAAAAGATAAGTTGACCACACAAAATAAGATATAGTGGAGAGAAAGGAAATAAGTCAGATATAAGCAGGCAAAAGACAACTGATAAATATGGTATATATAATTATATGACACACATCCCTCCTAAGTAAAGAGTTTTTGAACTCCAGCAGAGAAAAAGCAATAGATGAATCATTCCAAGATATGTTGATGGCTTTAAATACATGAAAATAAGGATAGGCAGAAATGTAAACTGAAACAACACTACAGTGCTATCTCTTACTTATTGGGTGGCATATATATTACAGTGAAAACTGTAAGACTCTGAATAAAAAAACTGAAGGAGACATTAAAGGATGGAAAGCCCCACCACACTCATGAATAGGCAGGATTAATATCGTGAACACCTTTACCAAAAGCAGTCTACAGTCTCAATGCAAGTTCTATAAAAAGCCAATGACATTCTTCACAGAAGTAAGAAATAAGCCTAAAACCCATGTGGAAGCTTCAAAGACTCCAAATAGAGCAGGAAGAATAATGCTGGAAAATCACAGGATCCAATATCAGATTATGTATAGACCCTTAATACCATAATAAACAAGCAGGCATGACAGGCGGCTAGAATAAGAGACCTAGAAATAAATGCACACACCTGCAGTCAGCCGTAGTAGCCTACAGCCACATGCAGCCATCTGTAGCCACCTGCAGCCATCCACGCACAGCTACCCACAGCTATCTACAGCCACCTACAGCTACCTACAGCCACCTGCAGCCAGCTACAGCTACCTACAGCCACCTGCAGCCAGCTACAGCCAGCTACCTGCAGCTGCCTATGACCACCTACAGCTACCTATAGCTATCTGTAGCCACCTACAGCTACCTATAGCTATCTACAGCCACCTGCAGCCACCTACAGCCATCTGCAGTCAGCTTCCTACAGCGGCCAACAGTCACCTGCAGCCACCTACAGCTACCTGAAGCTTCCTACAGCCATATGCAGCCAGCTACCTGCAGCTGCCTACAGCTGCCTATAGCCACCTACAGCTATCTGTAGCCACCTATAGCCACCTACAGCTACCTACAGCCACCTGCAGCCAGCTACCTGCAGCTGCCTGCAGCCAGCTACCTGCAGCTGCCTGCAGCCACCTACAGTCAACCACCTGCAATCAGCTTCCTGCAGCTGCCAACAGCCACCTGCAGCCACCTATGCTTTGACAAAAGGTCAAAAGGATACATTAAAAGAGCAGCTTCCTTTAACTAATGGTGTTGGGGAGCTGGCAATCCATCCCAGAAGAAGGAAATGAGATCTCTCACACTTGGCACAAAAATCAATTCTAAATAGATGAAAGGAATAATTTTAAGACCCATATTTCTCTCAGCATTATCACCACCCAAACCCCACCGGACTAGCTCCTAAAGCTCTGCTGGCAGCAATCTAGGAGTCCTTTAGCCTGCAGCTGCAAACTCTTCCGCATTCCTCTTAGAAACCAGTTCCAAGAGCACAGGAGCCTCATGGTCAGGTTATCACAGCAAGGACACCACTTCGCAGTGTCAATCTTCTTCAGGGTCTGCTCCTTTCTCAGAAATTCCTGACAAAAATAACTTAAGAAAGGATTTGTTTTGGTTCACAGTTTGACAGAAACACTCATAGGGAAATCGTGGCAACCGGAGCTTGAGAATCAGTCACATTGCTGGCAGAGCTAGGCAGTCAGGCAGTTAGGCACAACCAGGCAGTCAGGCATATTCAGTCAGGCACAACCAGGCACAGCCAGGCAGAGTCGGGCAGAGAGAGTCAGTCAGGCAGAGTCAGCCAGAATCAGGCACATTTAGGCATAGTCAGAGAGAGTCAGGCAGCAGAGAGATGACTGCTGATGTTCAGCTTGCTTTCTCTATTTTATTCATTCTAGGACCCTAGCTCATGGGTAGGTACCTCCCATGTTCAGGGTGGGTCTTCCCACCACTATAGAAAACTCCTCACAGACATGCTAGAGTCATGTCTCCTAGCTGATTCTAGATCCTAACAAGCTGACCATCAATATGAATCATCACAGCTATTTGCAAGTTTGAGACCCTGTCTCAAATAAACAAGGTGGGGGGAGGGGGTAGGCATGTAATGTCTCTCATACTCAAATAAATGACTCAGATAGGATTTGGAGAAAACTGGTAGTGAAATAAACAGTGGCAAATGAATTTAACTGCGTTATAGGTAAATAATATAGGCACATGAAGGAGAAGAGAGTGATCCAAAGTATTGGGCCTACCATAAAAATGCTTTAAAAAGAACTGTGCATGTGTGAATTGTGCATTTGATCTGCAGCACAGGTGTGTGCTGTTAAGCTGTCTTCTGTGAGGGCCACTGTGAGCTTTGTGTCAGTGTAGCTGGAATGGCTGAGGAAAAGACTTAAAGGGGCAGTTTTGTTTGGACCCGCAGTTTCTGAGATCTCAGTCTAGTTGCTGCTTGGCCCCACAAGCTTGGGAGAACAACAACACAGGGAAGAGAGCATGTCAACAGCTCCAAGAACTGAGATTTTAAATACTACTCTCACAATGGGGGTGGTAAAGCACACTTTTTTGTTTGTTTTCTGATACAGGGTCTCTCTGTGTAACAGTCCTGGCTGTCCTGGAACTCACTCTGTAGACCAGGCTGGCCTCGAACTCACTGAGATCCATCTGCCTCTGACTCCCAAGTGCTGGTACTAAAGTCTTGCACCACCACTGACTAGCCATGAAGTACACACTTAATGCCGGCACTTGGGAGGCAAAAGCAGACAGATCTCTGTAAGTACAAAGCTAGTCTGGTACACACAGTGAGTTCTAGGCTAGCCAGGGTTATATACTACCAAAAAACAAAAAGCATTCTCTAATGAAGAGAATCAAAGTTCATTGGAAAAAGGATTGATTCCAGCTCTAGAGCAGGACAACGTGATACCAGAAAGGAAATGTTCAAAGGAAGGAAAGAAGGAAGGCACTAACTCAGCAAAGGCTGAACACTTTGAGTAACAGCCCACATTACAATCACAGTAGATTCTGCCCATTAGCCCAAATAAATTATCATTTGAACTAATAAATGAGGAAGAAATAATAGAAGTAGATCATCATCAAGCAAATCTCTTGAATAACTGTTACAAATAACTAGCAATGAATGATAAAACTGTGGGCCAAACTATTCTGAGAAAGGAGACAGGTCACTAGTCGTGAAGCTCCCATTGATTATAAAGGGAGACAAGGCCACCTGATAGTACAGAGGTCCAATATACCAGCTCTAAGATATCAAAGGAAGCCCCCCCCCCTGTGTAAGACATTCTGAAAGTAGCTATTCCTGGACATTGCACCTGCAGAAGGGCACAAGTAGATATCTCTGGTATACTTGAAACATTAAAAAAAAAAGTCTAATCTCATTGTAATTGTGAGAAAATGGCATACAGACCCCAGAGGAGGGAGGGTCTATGAAACAACAGACAGTGACCTTGAAAAGCATTAAGGCCATGACACACAGAGAAAGACTGGAGAGTGTTCAGAATGCCAACTAAAATGTTGTAAAACCTTGGTGCTTTACTGGGGAAACTGGTAAAAATCTAAATAAGATTTGTGGGTTAATACTGTGGTATCAATGTTCATTTCCTTATCATTCTGTTGAATACATACTAATATGAGGGGAAACTGATTAAGGATATGGGGGGCTCTTTGTATTATTTTTACAAGTCTACTTTGTGAGCCTATACATATCTCAAAATAACCATAGCCTCAGGGTTGAACCTCCAAAATAGTTCCATTCTTTAGGGGATGGCCACATGGAATACCTTTTTATTATTACTTGACTGAAACCTTCAGACACTGATGTGTAAATCATGTCAGAAGAGTGCTGCAAACATCTCCAGTCAGCAGAATAATGTTTGGTTTAAAGTATCAGAAAATAAAACATAGCCCATTTGTCTCTTTGGCAGATCTGTGGAAAAATGGGAAGATTGTGTGTTTTCTATCTTCCCAGATGTAATTTCCAAGGCTGCAAGTAGTTTCCAAAGCAATTTCCAAAGGCATACTGAATGCTCAGAATTCAGCTGAATCACATTAACTTCACAGCATTTTATGGGTCATCTGTTACCCACCACAAGACATCGTTTTGGTCCACTTTTTGTAGTGCTTGAAGTGACTAGATTTAGTCAACAGGAGGCAGAAGCCAATGCATAAATGTTTCCTGGTCTTGTTTCCCAGGCAAACATATCTGAAAAAAACTGACACTATCCCATTAAAGACTGGGTAGCAGTCACCCACACAAACCAACAACTCCACAATAGGTCTTAATATTTTCCCCTGGGCCTCATTTAGCCCCTTCGGTCTCTCACGTCAGCTTAACAGGATCATTTTCAAATGACCTACTTGCTCACCCTTCTTTGTCTTAGGGGATTGTAGAGAGGGGTCATGGAGGCTCAAGTGAAGAAAAGTATACAGGCTGTCCCTAAAAGACAAGTTATAGATACAGATAAATAAATTCCAATCAGTAGGAGCACTCACTAAACCCACAAAATATCCATTACCATGTCAGTGCCTGGCTATTCTACTTCATTATCAAACTCTCCCAGAGTCTAATGTGGGACTGAGAGCATAGGCCAAGAGGGCTTTCACGGTCATGGAGAGAAAACACAGCAAGTAAATCAAGTTGAATTTTCTTTTATGCCACACAGACAAACACAGATATCAAAAGACACCTTCAGCACTGCTCCCAGCCTTGCTGTGCTCCTATAGAAACCTATCACCAGGTGTCAACAACGATGAAAAATGACATTTTGACCTAGATTCAAAAAGAGGTTTATGTGAAAGACAAGTGTTGCATTTTTTCAAAGATATTCCCCCATATAATATAGTAGATAGTGGGTTTGTTTTTTAAAAAGAGGAGCCCAAGAGAAACACACAGTAGAACCTATCACTTGTCAGGAAACGCAAACTTATTGCTCTTTGAATTTAACAAAACAGCTGCCACACTGAACTCAGCAGCCATGGCCACAATGCTTTATTTATACACAAAGCTTTGCTTCTTCTCATAGTTCCATTTTTCTTTCTTTCCTGTAGTATTGCCCAAGTGCTGGGCAAACTCTGACAATGACCTCCAAACCCCAGGTACCCAGGACTTTGGGTGGTAATGTCTGCTTGTCATCAAGAAGATTAGCTACTTCCCTGAAGGAGAGAGGAAACAGGAATTAGGAGGTTAATGTCTCGTTAGCTAGTGCCTTAGTTCTTCATTGCCCTGAAGAGATATATAGATATGAGTTGGGAATAGCCACTAAGACCATTAAGTCTGGTCTTCAAGGGACCAGGCAAAGTTCTAAGGGTAATTGGGTTGGAGGGCTCCTTCTATGATGAGTGATCCTTCCTAAGTATAGTAAACAGAGAGAGAGAGAGAGAGAGAGAGAGAGAGAGAGAGAGAGAGAGAGAGAGATTTTACTATAAAGTAAAACTCCAACAGGTTTCCTTTTATTACCTCCATCTGTAGCAAGTTTTCTTATCAGTCTATCTTTGGATTGCCAGTCCACAAATAATGACCCAGAAATTTACTTTTTTTTTAAAAGATTTTATTTATTATGTATATAGCATTCTGCTTCCATGTATATCTGCACACCAGAAGAGGGCACCAGATCTCATAACGGATGGTTGTGAGCCACCATGTGGTTGCTGGGAATTGAACCCAGGACCTCTGGAAGAGCAGTCAGTGCTCGTAACCTCTGAGCCATCTCTCCAGCCCCGACCCAGAGATTTACTATTAATTATGAAAGTTTAGGCTTTTCCCCAACTAGCTCTTATAACTTAATTGACCCACATTTTTAAATCTATGTTCTGCCACATGGCTCAGTTACCTCTTCTTAGTATGGCACATCTGACTTGCTCCAGTCTGCTGGCGAAATCGATCCTAGATTCCGCCTCCCAGTCCCCACCCCCTCTGGAAGTCCCACCTATGCTCTCCTGCCTAGCTATTGGCCATTCAGCTCTTTATTAAACCAATCAGAAGGCACCTTAGGCTAAGACACATCTTTTCAATATACACGAATAATCCTCAACATCCAGTGTTAAACACCAGAGGGTGGCATGCGTGTCTAACTTCCAGACCATAAGGCATGTTCTCTCAGCACGTCAAATCATGGTGCACATTGCTTCTATTTACTGTTTTCAGTCTCTCAAAGAGTGGGATGAAAGCTGTTAGAAATACAGTATTTCCTAAAATGTTCTCTCAAATAGTAAAACTCCACTCTAGTCAGACAGAGATTCTTGTTTACCAAGTTGTGTGTTGTACAATAAACCTGACCAAAGGCACCTGTCTTAGTTAGGGTTGCTATTGCTGTGATTAAACACCATGACCAAAAGCAAACCCTAACCCTAACCCTAAGGTTTATTTTGCTTACACTTCCAGTTTTCTGTTCATCACTGAAGGAAGTCAGGACAGGAACTCAAATAGGGGAGGAACCTGGAGGCAGGAGCTAATGCAGAGGCCACAGGAAGGGGGTTGCTGCTTACTACCTCCTTATAGCTGCTCAGCCTGCTTTCTTATAGACCCCAGGACCAACATCCCAGGGAGAGCACCACCCATAATGGGCTGGGTCCTCCCACATCAATCGCTAAATAAGAAAATGCCCTTCAGATTTGCGGACATCCCAATCTGATGGAGGCATTTCCTCAATTAAGGCTCCCTCTTTGGTGACTCTAGCTTGTGTAAGTTAACATAAAACCAGCCAGTACAGAACCCAAGGACCAAGGAAGGTTGAGTACTAGAAAATGTATGAACACAAACATATATATGTAAAACTGTATACACATTAAGGGAACCCAAGCCATACTGAGAGCCAGATCACAGATCAGAACCGTGGCTCTACTATTCTATATAAATAAACAAGGCTCACATCTTGCCAACCGAATTAAATTTTTCTTAAGCATCAATCCTCCCTCAGCAATAAAGCTAATTACAAATGTACGTTTTCCAAGATAAAAGAACAATTTTTTACTAAATTAATGAACTCCATTAATTAATTTTACCAAATTAATTGCCCTGTTTAATAAAACATATTTTTTTATCTGAGATCTTCAGAAGGCAGCTACAACTCCTCTTCTGCTCTGAGAAAAGTCACTCTCTACAGGGGTGTCCAACCTTCTTATATTGTACAACACAACACAGTCATCTACAGTGTTGGACTGCATTCACAGGTACCCTGAAACACATGTGGCTCACAGACCATAGGCTGGACACACCAACTTAGGACATTTAAGGGCTAACTTTATCAAAAGTATATACATATGTAAAACCCCCAGCATTTTATAATACTTCATATTTCATATTTGCACTAAAACAATAATTTATCAATTGGAGCTAACAGTTAATTGAGTGCAAAGCAGGAACACAAATGTTTAACTGAGTTAGTAATGTTTTCTAGTCAGAGAGACAAAATTTCAGGACACAGAAGTTAAGTTTAAACTCATTCTGTATTTGTGACATTATTGTCCTTACGCTTCAGTATACAGAGTCCCTAATGAAATGGAAGAGTGATCTTCTACAATAAGAGCTTTGTATATTCAGTGCTCACAGAATACTAAATTAAAAGGAAAGAAGCTTTTAAAAGTATGAACCCATTATATCAAAAGAATATGTCTGTTCCAGATACTCTAGTAAGAGGAAAAAGTTGAAAAACTCCTATAATAGACCCACCCAAACAATCTGGGTAATTTTTTAAAAATAGCTCTAAAATCATGAATAGACATTTGAGAATCTCTTCAGAGGCCTAGAAGCAACATCGACAGCTATCCATGGGGCCGCTGGGTGGCCTTTAGCTTACTGGAGAAAGATGTAGGGACGTGGAGTGAGAGGTCAGATGAGAATCTCACACTCACCAGTGCTAAGAGCCCCCAGCAGGAAAATGTGCCCATTTCACCTTGGCCTGTACACAATGGCAAAACTCTGCCTGTTCTTGGGAGTAGACATTCTAAGGTGAAAACTGGCTCCTAAGGATCAAGGATTTCCTACAAGAAGTAAAACAAAAGGTCTGTAAGAGAAGAAATAAAGACACAAGATGAACAAAATAGGATGTAGATAAATCTAAGCTACTACTGACTGCACAAGGCAATAACTGCAATGGTAATCTGTGAGCCATGGGGCAAGGCATAAGGAAGTATGAAATAATGGCTAAAAAGTTGACTAAAAATTCTCCATTGTTTGGATGTAAATGCCCACTATAGGCGCATGTGGGGATGGGTTGCTAGAAGTCTTTAGGGAAGTCTGGAAACTTTAGGGAGAGGTGACCTGGCTGAAACATGTTGGCCACCTGAGGTGTGCTTTTGAAGGTTATGCCTGGCACTCTGACTATTCCTTTCTCCACTTTCTATGTGCTATGGCATGAAGATGCTCCCACTGCCATACAACCGCAAACCTAAATAAATCCCTCCTCCCTTGGGTTCTGGTTGTCAGATATTTGCAACAACATAAAGTAACTAGGAATCTAAAATCCCCTATCATCTCATCTTGAAACAGAGACCCCTTTCTCTTTCAAAATATGCCCAGACCTTCACTGCAAGCTTTCACACTTGAGCTTTCACAGACACAGAACGTGAAAGAACTGAAGAACAGAGGACTCAGTGTTAAAAAGGCCATCCCATGCTATGCAATGTGACAGGGAAAATGCATCTCCCCTCTTTAATTCACAGCCACCTAATTAATACTCTTGGCAATGATTGCTTCATTGCCTGGACCAGGACACCCCTCATAAGTGACCCCATATCATAACAAAGTATTTGACAAACCCAATTAGGGAAATTCAAACAGAAAGCAGACTAGCCAGCAATGACTGGATTAGTAATAGAAATGCCTATTGGTTACCCACTGCAAGCTGGACAGGGCTTTGTTATCTTGATACATTAACACTTGTCCTGGTTCTGGTCCCCGATATCACCCAAGGTCTGTTTGATTCACCAATAGCTTTTGGAGAACAGATTATAAAACCCAATGGAAGGAGGAAAGGCAAGCTCTGATCTGGGAAATGGGGAATTCTGGGTCCTTTCTTTGTTCCCCCTCAAGTCTGTTCAGCTTGCACTACAAGAGGCTTTAGGGGTACAAGGATGGTAACAAACCACCTAGACAATGCCACTCAGGCTAGACAACTCCTCAGTCAACAGAATCCAGGCACTGAACTGGGTAAGAGCCCACCAGATTTAACAGTGGCATCTTCAAGATGCCATGTTTTCATCACTGCCACCAGTGAACAGGACTCCTCTCTCCACACCATTTCCAACATTTACTGTTAGGTTTTTTTTTATTTTATTTTATTTTATTTTTTTTATGATAACCATTTTGACTGAGATAGATGGTATCTCAAAATAGTTTTTAATTTGCATTCCCCTAATGGCTAGGGATACTGAACACCCCTTTAAATAGTTATTGGCCATTTGTGTTTCTTCCTTTGAAAAATGGCTATTTGATCCATGAGCCCATTTGTTAACTGTCAGTTTTAATTCCTTGGTGTTTAATTTCTGCAATCCTTTGTAAATTCTGGCTATCAGCCCTGTCTGAAGGGGAGCTGGTAAAGATGTTCTCCCATGCTGAGGGCTGTCTGTTGTCTCCTTTGCTGAACAGAACCTTTTATGTTGTCATCTCATCTGCTGATACTTGGGGCTAGTTCCTGTGCTGTTGTAGGTCTATTCAGAAAGTTCTTGCCTTCCCTAATGTCTCAACTAGACTGTCTATGTTTTCTGGAAGTTTCAGCATTCCAGATTTTAAACTAAGATCTCTGATCCATTTTGAACTGATCTTTGTATAAGGCGAAATAATCTAATTTTAGTCTTCACAGGTGGATATTCAGTTTTGCCAGCACCATTTGTTGAATAGGCTATCTTTTTCCCAGTGTATGTCTTAGCCTCTTTTGTCAAAAATAAATTGGACAGTAACAAGTCATAAAAGTAGATGATTTATATGGTCATGGTGATGAATGCCTGCAATTCCAGCACTGGGGAGGTGGAGGCAGGATTACCAGGTCTAGATCAGCCTGGGCTATATGCCACCCTGCCTCAAACAAGAGAAAACAAAAACTGAGGTGATGCCATTAACAACTCTATGGTTGGTGTTGCAGACTCACCCTACAGTGCTGTCGTCTGCTGGGGATTACCTTGAATTCCTGTCTTACGGCTTCGAAGACCACAGATTCTTATCAGGAGCCATCTCCAGATGTTTGTCTGTTACAGGGGATCAGACAGTTGTCCTCAAGTTAATTGCAATTCTTGTGTGAGCGTGCCATTAAACAGATGCTCCTACTAGAAGAATGGGGAAACCTAACGTTACACCAGAAACAACAATCAGGGGACCCTGACATATCACAGCAGTGAGAGTGGGGATGGATCATATGACCAGCAGTGAAGCCAAAGAACCACAGTAAGGGTTGAATAATGGTATCATCTATAATCAGAACTCTGACACCAAATGGGGGAGTGGAGGGGGTCTATACCATACATTTGCTTTTCTGTGACCTCAAACCTGAAATCCTACCACTTAATTCTAACACTATTGACACAGAGTCAATGCACACTCCATAAGCTAATGCCATAGACTTCCTCCTACCACTTCAGGATGCCAATCACAAGTCCAAGCCTCCCAACCTTGCAACAGCTACAAAAACAGTTTGGATACTTGTTAGAAAGCTTACAGAACTCGGGGAAATGGTTCATTTACTATTGCTGTTTTATTCTAAAAGATTCAATTCATGAATAGTCAAAAGGAAGAGAATTACAGAAGGTACTTGGGAAGGGAAGCAGTCTCCATGCCTTCTGAGCACATTGTACCCCATCCCATCAGCTCCATGTACTCACTACCCCAAGGCTTGTTTAGGGTTTTAGCAGCGGTTCTGCTCCCGAGGGATCCTGGACTAACTCACTGGCCAAAGTGTACATGGCTTCAATCTTCAGCTCCTTTCCCCACTGAATGGTAAAGGAGGAGTTTCTATCTTCTAATCATGTGCTATGCTGCTCTAGAAATCAGCCCGTATCCTAGCAGGGGTTGTTTTCAGCCTTCGTCTCTCAATACACACCCTCACACTTGCCACTCACTCCCAGTGATCCAAAGAGCCTAGAAGTTCTTGTATCAGAATGTAGGAAAAGGCCAAATATTTTAACAAAGGACTTTGCTATTGAGGTATTTTCATTATTAATGGCATGTTGTTTCAAATAAATACAAAACCTGCCACACACATACACTCAACCATGTATACTTAGAAGGACATTCAACTAAAAATTTTACCTTAAGAATTATATGATCTCGGGGCAGTGGTTAAGAACACTCCTCCAGGGGCGGCACTTCGAATCCCAGTACCAATATGGTGGCTCACAAACCTCCTCTTTGGGCCTCTGCGGGCAACAAGCACACATCTGGTGCATAGACATGCAAGCAGGGAGAACACCCATACACGTTAAAACAATTTTATAAAACAATTATGCCTTGGGGCTGTGGAGCGGGCGCAGCCACTAAATCGCTCTCACGCATGCGTGAAACCTGGAGGTCCGCACCCCAGAAGCCACAGAAATACTGGGTAGTACAGTGGCTTCTGAAATCCCAGCCTCGCAAGGCAGACCCAGGGTCCTCAGTGCGCCTGCGCATTCATATCCGCAGCTCCGGGTTCCATTGAGAGCCTGCCACAATGAATACGGTTAGTGTATGGCGGGTGACTTGAGAGCCTCGGCGCACATACACACACACGCCCGTGCATCCACATACGAAAATGATTTGGAAGAACAAGTGTTTATACAGAACAGAAAATGGACTTCAGCGCGCCCTGAGCGAGCAGCCAATTGGCAGCCAGGCCTGTTACCATGACACCCGGGATGGGGCACTCAAGTCCCCGCCCACAGCACAATAAGGTGAACATGCAGTGTGCAGAGAAGCAAGCCCCAATTCCTGAGGGGTCCTCCTTACCAGGGACAGCCTAAAAAGGGTGACAGGCAAGAGAACAAGGGAAGTCAGGACGAGACTCAAGGTGAATAAATGCCTCACCATCCGCAAGAGGCAAAAAACTAAACCACAAGATGGCACACAACAGTGGATTTGCGCGCTCTCCAGGCCTGAGCAGAGCCAGGCTGAGTAAATGGAAGCTATTTTACCAGGATCCTGCATAGTCATCAAGTGCGAAATTCAACAATATGAAGATTGGCACCAAAGACCTTAAGTGCTTGCATTTTGCCCCGAAACCGCTCGGTTAGCTTCCTCTGTAGCATCTGAGGCATGGGATTTTTTTTTTTAACCCAAGAAACCTTCGTGTCAAGGCAGCTTTCTTAAAACAGCCTGTTTTTTCTCAGTACACCTTTTATGTTTTTATATTTTGTTATCTGATAATGTTGAGATTTTAAAGGACTTCAAGATTTTTGACACTTCATTATTTCTCGTTGTGTGTACATGAGCACTGGCCCAGGGAGAACAGTGGCGCTACATTCTCTGGAGCTGGAGTTAAAGGCAGTTGTGAGTGGAAACATGCCTATGTTGGTCCTCGGCAAGGCTCTTAACCACTGAGCCACCTCTCCATGTCATAGACTTCATTTTTAATTGGTAGAAGTTAACATGATTAAAAGAAAAAGGTTAACTGACAAGAAAAACTACCTTTGAAAGCACCATTTACTGCCAACTGCAACACCAAATTTATGGTGGCATTTGCTGCTATGGAGAAGTTTAGATTAGAAAACAACAACAACAAAAACAAAAAACAAATAACCCAAAACCAAAAAGCATGTGTTGCTCAATTTTCAGTTCTTCATGACAAAAAGGACACAACTAAATCAGAACATCCTACCTACTTCTATTGCAACCCCAAAACTGTTCTCTTGGAAGATGCTTGCTTATGCTACACACTAGTCACACGTCTAAACTGATACAAGAAAAACCCTAGCAAAGCTCCAACAGGTATGCTGTGTACCGGCAGGCAGCTGTTAGATAAACCCAAGCGCCTTTTTTTCCAGTCATCATTAAACAGAATATGGCAGAACACTGTATGTTCCAGTAGAGACCAATTTTACAGCATTTTGGTAGAGATACAGATGGTGATGGGCCAGAATTCTCCTAGATTATCTGCACAACAATATTCATTTTAGAACCATTCATAAATTAACCCATGTAGTTCTGTACACTGGTGGTATCAAACCAAAATTCTTCAGATGTCTACTGTGATAATCTTAGAGATTGCTTGGATATGCTTATGAGAACACCAACACCTTAATTCAGTATTTTAATTTTGTATAATAAAGCATTTTCTAATTAAAAACCTGACAAGGTCAAAGAAACAAGAGAAACACTAAAGACAAGCAATGTTTGATTATAGAGTATTATTCTCCTGAAGTGATTCAGAAAAGAACCTTCTGGGTCCACACGGAGTAACATGTCTATCCAACCTGGAGCACAGCTGAGTGGCAAGCGGTTAAGCACACTTTTCAAACATGAGCCTAGCAATCACTAATCACTGCTGGGTGAGAGACTGAGCTCAGCTGGTGGAGTGCTTGCCTGGCGTGTAAGAGGGCACTGGAAATAGTGCACTTCTGTAACCCTACTACCTGGCCAGTAGGGGCAGGAGGATCGTTTGTTCTGCCACTCCTGGCCGGCACGGGACATGAGACTGTCTCCAAAGAAATCAAAAGAAATCATACTTCTCTCCAACATTATTGAAGTGCTTAGAAACATTTATTTTGTGCTTAGAATGTTTTTCTAAGCCACCACAAACTACATATCCAAATGACAGCAGAACACTTAATTTTATAAAGGAGAGGCCTAAAAGGAAGCTGTTGCACATCACAACATGGCAAGTCTAAGGAATTCACAGAGCACGTAAGGAGAGGGAGCGCCATAGAAACAAACCACTATTCCATAAAGGCTGGGTGACTCATTCTGAGAGTCATGTGGTCTGCTTTCCCCTTCTGGACATCAAGACCGCCCCCCATAATACCCTTCCCTTGCTGTAAGATGAAGTTGATGGAGTCCATTTTGCTGATTTCCATTTGTGAGATGCACAGTACTAGCAGACAAGAACAATACAATACAAAATTTGTCTTTAAAACATAACAATGTTACAATTTTCAAACACAAAGCAATATACTGACTATAAAATCCATCAAGAACCTGTAAAGGACAGATATGGTAAAAACACATAGTAGGAGATATTTCTCAAATAGAATACAGACTTCATTTTACATCAAATTAAGCTTTGAATTTCCAAAATATAAAATACTAAAGCTTTTCCACATCAAATTTTAAAAATCAGCAAATTTCACCTTCACATTAAAAAGAGAAAAGCAAAGAAAACTTCAAGACCATTCAACAATAATAATTTAAAATCTGGAATGTATAGCCAAATTTGTCCATTTTCAAGTAAACATTTCATTTTGATGATTCCCTCAGTAAATGTCAACATAAAACAATAGAAAAGTACTGTCTACCCACAGTAAACACAACAGTGATACTGTTAATTTCATTCAACTTAAAAATACAACCCATGGCAAATTAAAAAAAAAAAAAATCATATAGTGAACAAGAGACCAAAGCAGGCCACCAACCTTAGGAATTAAGACAATGCCACAAACTTATAAAAACTTCTGAAGTGAGCAGCATATCCTAGATGTAATATGTAGAAATGAAAGCTATAAAGAAGGTAGTTCTGGTAGCTGTATAGTCCAAAACCTATGAGGAAGTTGTGGACTCTACCTAAGCACAGCCTTATCAATGAAGTACACATCTTGAAACAATGGGCAACGTTCCCAGTTATGGGAAATATGTTCCTTTTTTCACACAGTGAAACTGAGAAAAATGATGTGAAATGAGAAATCTTTCTCTCTAAAGTAATTTTCTTAAATACCCCAGTAATGCAAATCTTGGGAAAGGCAGTTTTGAATCTCACATGAAACAGATCATTAAATATAAACACAAATCTTACTGCTTGGCACCAGGATCTTCTAAAGTTAAACAACTTTAAAACATCATAATATTCTTTAATCATATTTCAAACTGTTACACCTAACTGCTTTATTTTCTGAATGAACTGTCCAACCTAACGACAATCTAGACTGTATGTACAAGCAAATCACAGTTCACTTTAAAACAGAGAAATGATAGCAATCTTCTGTTTTGTCAAAATCATAATATTAAGACATCTGTAAAAATTAGGAATTATCTGTAGCCAATGACGGGCCCACACAGCGCTGTCTTATGCCACTCAGAGGAGTGTCTTTGCTTGCTCCCTCTTTATTTTCTGTATCCTCTTCTGAAACATCTTCTTCATCAGCCTCTTGTTCCTCCTCCACTTTTTTCAGAGGTTGCGAAAATTCTGGTGAGGGTTTTTCTTAAAGATCAGAAATGTGCTTTTGTTAATGTACTAAATTTGCTTTAGAATAAAATCAAGATACAAGGATTCATAAGCCATGTTTAGATTCCCAAAAAGAATAAAGCAAATATTATAAAAAGATTAATTTACCAAATTAATTCTAATTACCTATGTGTTCATAAACTAACCCAAAATTAATGAATCAATGTCAATGCAATGAACATAAAGGCTGTGATAAAATATACTGCATTAAACAGCCCATCTTACAACAACCTGATATTAATTTTTTGGTCTGTAAATATACAAAAACTTCAGCATTGTCCTTTTTCGGCTCCCAAGGAAACAAAAATCACATATTTATAAAAGCTGCACTCTTGTCCAGATATTTTCTCAAAACTGGGATTCCCTTTCCCCATCTTCACCTATGTAATTTACTGAGGCATAATTACAAACAATAAAATGTAGAAATCTCACACGCCCATGTCTACTTTTAGAGGGTTAGACGCTGATTAAGTTCAAAGTACACTGTGTTATAGAGACAGATATGGAAGCTAGAGCTGGGTCAAAGAGTTTCACTGTATTCAGTGACCTCAGACTGCTACAATCATGGGCAACTCACCATTACAGGGACAGGTTAACAAACACAGCAAGCTATGGGAAAAAACTCAGTGCTGACACCTGGCATACTTCTTCATGCGTGGTACTGCACCTTGTCCTATACCATGCCCATGGGACTCATAACAGCAGTCCTCTACCCAGAATGACTCTGTCCCCTCAAAGAATGGCAATGCTGGAAACATCTTTTGGGAATCACACCTGATGGGGACAGTCGTACTTAAAACAAGTGAAATACTGCTGGCTGTCCAGCATTATACAACTTTGTAGATATAAAAGACAGTCCATCACAAGCAAAATTATGTGTCTAAAATAGAGCAAGTGTCAAGAAGCAAGCTTTATACAGTGGAATGAACCAGGATTTCTTCAGCTCTAGCATTATAAGCCATGGCCTTCTATGTTTAACTTACACTAACTGGGAAGAATTCAGCACAGAGCAAGTAAAGTGAACTGAACAACTCAGACTTTGTTATTTAAAAGTATGTGGCAGGAAATTACGTAAGTAGGAAACAATAAATGTTTCTAATTATGTAAAATAATTTTGTAGCATAGGCCACCACCAATACCAATTAACCCTTAAACAGTTTTTCCTACTATTGTACGGGGGGGGGGGGGGGATTAGCTAGATACAAAGAAATCTTCAAATGGATCCCTAATAGATGATGTCAAAAATGGGAATTTTTCAAATAAACTGATTAGACCACTGTTATGAAGTATCTGCAAGCTACATGAATATTAGCATTCTCTAGATTATAGCAACGTAAGATCGAGAGCTATCATTTTACACGAAATATGAATTTCTCACCTTCCTTTATGCAAACACAGCTGACGGGTCACCATTACACATTTAATAGCTAGGCTGAGATCAGCCTGTGACTGCATTTACGGAAATAAAAAACACTGAGTGGTTAGGTTATGTAGTGTGTGCAGCTCAATGTGTGCTTGTCTAGCATGCATGCAGCCAGGAGAGTCCAGCCCCAGCACTGCACATGCAGGTGCACACACCAACTTACTTGGAGGCTGTTGCTGTGGTTTGCGCCTTTTTGAAGGACAAAAGCAATCTGCCACAAATATCATAAACTGCAAAAAAAAAGCAGAAATCTAAATGTACGACATGCAATACAACTAGTATTAACAATACTATCATGTTTTCAAGTATTTTTCTTAGTACTCTAGAAATGGAGTACTTACAAGTCCCAACATCAGTCCTGAAAGCACAGTTGCGAACGCAAAAACCAAGTATGAGCCCCACGCTGGTAAGCCAAGGTCGTGAACGAAATAGCTGTGGCTAGTCTGAAATAAAGAAAAGTAAGCTAAAATCATGTTAAGTTAAAAACAAGGGTTACAAATGGTTAAGACAGAAAAAGCTTAATCCATACCCTGATGTATACAGAGAGCTGAAAAAGCGCTGACATAGTAGTCATCCTAAAAGACAGAGGATTGAAAAATTGAACAAAGACATACAGCTTTGCTTATGTCTATCTATACATGGTATCTCCTACTCTCAGACTTTCTTGCTGGTATTAGTCAATCAAGAGCCTTTAGTAAGATTAAATAACACAAGACATAAACACAAGCCATCATGTAAAGTAAAAACAACTACTTTCACATTGTTAAGTGCAGGTGGTTTGGATGAGCTGGGTTTTTGTTTGAAACTTGAATAATAAAAAAAGTGTTTGTTGAGTTTATAGCTGCCTAGGGATTCTTCACACAAAAGCTTCTAATTTAGCTCCATCTGACCCAACTGCCAAGCTACCAAACTGGTGAGTAGCCTGGCTGATTGGTAGTGGCCCCTTTACTAGTAAAAGGATAGCCTGAAGATTCAAGAGAAATTAACAGCAACCAGATTCCTCTACTAGAGAGGTGGTAAGTGAATCATGAGATTCTCAAGTTGCTTCTTAAGTTCAACACAGAAAAGCACTCTCATGTTGCTTGTGTTTTTTAAAAAGTCAAGTAGGTGTGATGGTTCACACTTGTAATCCTAGCACCTGGGAGGCAGGGGCAGGAGAATCAAGTTGGAGGCCAGCCTGGGCTATACAGCAAGACCTAGTCCAAAACTAAAGTGGAACTAAACTGTAAAGCCTCACTGTAGTCTGCACTAATTAATCTGCAACAGGACTTACAGGTTCTGTAACCAACCTGGGCATGGCTGCCCAGTGGGCAAGTTCTGATGGCTGAAGGATGATTAGAGATACAAAAGGGAAGGATGCACTTCTCCTTCCAAACAGCACAGGGCTGATTTCTTCCCCTATTCCCAGAATCCACTTACAGTTCCTATCCCAAATCCCCATCTTCTGATGGAAAGTGTGGGGAAGGATAGGAGTAATTTAGTCACACCAAGATGGGGCCATGATAGACTCAGCAAAGCCCACACTGCCAAGTCTCCCTGGTGTTGCAAGAAACATGCTTGCCATTTTCATCTTAACTGCTATGGCGAATGTACCTAAATCCTAGCAATGTCTAAGCTCACATCATTATTCATTGATTAGACACATTATTCGTACACATTATCAGGTATAGCCACCCAGCCACTTCACATTAACAATGAAGTACGTGTCTGAGCACTCTGGTTCCCATTAATATTATGATCAAGCTATAGCCTTACCCATTAAGCTATTCAGTTTCTAAAGGATAGACACAACCAAATCAAAGCTGAAATACTCTGAAGGGGCATTCAATGTGATCCTCCTACAAAATACCTAATCTCAGCTCACAAGCTCATAGTAAACATATAACTGAATAAACCATAAGAGGGTTTATCCATGCTTTACTCACACAGAATATAATTATCTGCAATTACTTGTGAAATAAGGAAGTCCTCATACTTACAGAACAGAACTTGGGCCAAACCATGACGAGACAGGTTCAACATTCTTCCATTCCTTCTCACTTACGAAGTTTATGAAGTCCTTCTTAGTCCTTGGGCCCAGGTAACGCCTAAACTCACCATCTTTACAACTAAAGACCAGAACTAAGTATTAACTGGCAGCGAGAAATAACTGTTTTACCCTTTCTTCATTTTGAAGGTTAGTCAATCCTAACCTTCAAAAACACTTGCAAAACACCAAAACATTTACATACTGATGGCATCATAGCCCCAAACACAGAAAAACTAAGATTTTTTTAAGATTTTAAGATTTTATTCTTTCAAATAAAAAAATCATGAAATACTGTAAGCAGAAAACCCCCTTTAAGCCTTATATATAATACGTTTGTTAAAGGAATTACTATAGGAAGTTACTAGAATAGTGTTTGATGTACAAGGTCAAGTTTTTTAAACTTTACATTACAGTTCTGAGGTGGTTCAGTTGCCATAGGCATCTGGTACAGCAGTTGTGATGGGTCAAGTCTGTGCCCTTTCCTCCATCCACCCTCACACTCTCAACCTCTAGCATTCTGTAACTCGAGAGTCCTCTCAGCTCCCACCTTACATCACGGTACAAAGACCTTTCATCTCTAATTTTATTAATTTGGATCTTCTGTCTCTCAGTTAATGTGGCTAAGAGTCATCAATCTAATTGATTTTTATATATAAAATAGGGATGAGGATTTTTTTTTAAGTTAAAAAAAAGATTGGGGAAAAAAGGGAAGATTTAGAATGTTAATATAACTTTAAATGAAGAAAAGAAATTTAGCCACCAGCTAATCACACTGAGGTACAGGTCAAGTAAACAGATTTGACATTGCCTCTCTGCAGGTTAGTTTGGGAAATAAAGTCAAAGTGGCAGAGCCAAGACTAGTTCATTCTAACTCACACAACCACTTCGTGTTTGCCCCGCCAAACGGTTTGCTTTAACAGACCATGTTCCTCCTGTTTGAGATGACTCAGAAAAGAATACTTACCCTGCATTCTTGAAAATTCTACTGCCAGTTTTTAATTTAATCCCCATGTTCTCCAGGAACTACTCTGGCCAACTGTGGCTTCTCTCTATCACCCAGTTTCCTATATACTTCCTACAGGACTCACTACAACTCTGGGCTCAGTTACTGGCTACATTGAAGAGGACCGACCACGCCATTTCATGAGAATATCACTTTCCCAAGCAATTACAAATCTCTAAGAACAGGGAGTGTTTTAGGTATCCGTTATTTACTGCCTGTCTATAAGACTTAGGGCACCATTAAAACCAAATAGAGCTCTCTGAAGTCCTTGCTGAATATAATGAGATTACTTCAGCTCGTCACATATAACCCAAGTCAGAGGCCTACTGCTCTCACCACACTAAGGATGTACTCCTCTCCATGATCAAAAGCCTCCAAATACTTACTGATAAATGGAAGGAAGTGCAGTTATGATAAACCGTCCACTCAGTCCTACAAATGACACAGAACACACAACAGATTCTTGTTACTGACAGCTGCTTACTGAAGAGTTGATTCTAAATTATTTAAATGCTAATAAGAACAAGAAAACACCTGAAGGTGAGCTTTGTAATCAACAATGAAAATATTAATTGTTACAGCAACTTCAAAAACTTAAAGGTTTGTGAAGCCTGAATACTGGTTATTTGTGAACAGTTAAGTAACTGAGGAATTATTTGTACCCAGTGTGACTGACTAGCTGTGACCAGCCAAGGAAAAAAACCATCTTAAGGTCTCAAACCAAAATGCACCTGTCATTCAAGAACAAAGGTAGAATGGGAAATGTTATCACACTATGAATACTCTGACAGACAAAGAAACAGCACTAGCCAGACTTATAGTACCTGTCTGCTCTGTGACATCCACTTTTGCAACTTTAACCTCAAGATCTTCTCCCCATTCAGCAAAACTCTCCCATTCTGGCTGAAGGTTCTGACAAGCTGGGCACCAGGGAGCGTAACTGTAAGATATGGTCAAAGATTGAAAAGTTAAGTACTTTAATGACATAACTGTGAAGAACACTGAAGCATAATTTTTGAACAATGTTTGTACCTATAACACAGAAAATGATCCATGTGGGTGGCTCATCCCAACCAGAAAGTTCAAGGCTTTTTTTTTTCAGGTCACTAAGTTCAGTAATTTTACAAACAGGGAGTACCTGGGCGGTGCAAATTGCAACCAGGTACACAACTGACGGGGAAGGATTACCCCCAGGAAGGCAGATTATTCATAATAAACTAAGCTAGAGACTTTCGGTTCTTATGTACAAATATTACTTCAAAACCAACCCTCACACAAACACTAAGCATGGCAGACAAAAGTCTACTGGCCAGAAACATGTCAGCCTGAGTCCAAAGACCCTGAGCTTACAAAGACAATGGCCAAGGGCACCCTGATCACTTCTCTGAAACTCATTATCTTTCCAGGTGCAACTTTTTCCTCAGGATTTTATTTTCCACTTTACTGCACTTTGTAATCTGCTTCATCTTATAGACCTAGGAAAAAAGAAGCCTATACCTAGTGAAACACTTCTGTAATTTCACAAACTGTTTTAGGAAAATCAATCTTCTAAGACAGGCATATAAAACAAGACAAACCAGTTAGTGTTACATACAAAAGCCAAACTCTAACAGTAAAATTACAATGAAAGCATCTCTATAATAAAGCTGAAAACAATTCACTATTAAACATAGACAGTTATGACCACTGCCTGGATCCTTCTTTTTAAATGTGTTGTTTCTTAATGCTTTTAAAGAGCTTCTTTAAATCCCCAACTTTTAGGCAAGGAGAAAGGGAAGCACTACATACTATAATTTCAGATTACTGTTTTATCTTATATTCAATATTATGCTAGTTTTGTTCCCCGTCATACCTCTTCTGGATATTATATTTGCAGTGTGACAAAACATTTATAGGTAATATTTGAGTATATATTTTATATATAAATTTTTAATTACTGCTTTAACACTAAACAGCTTATGGGCACAATCTAGGTTATTCATGACAATGACTCAAAACAACCACCACTAGTCATAGTTCCTCTTCTGAAAATTCACTTCAATGAGGAACAGACTGTCAGTCCACCGAACGTTTTCCCTATCTTACTCTGCACAAAAAACGTTTTAGAGGTCCTTTTGTTCTATGACTCAGGTGCTACTGATCTACCGAGGGTATCCACTTCTACCTTTTTCTTCTTTTTTACACCTTTTTCTTAACGAGAAGCCCTAAATATAATCACAATATAAGAATTCACCAGAATCTTGCTAAAGGGTTGCTCACAACAGTGCCTGCATATTTACTCGAGGTCTAACAAAGCCACCACTACAGCAACATCTGAACAGACCAATCTGTTTCTTCTGTAAAAGGGATGGGGGAGAGTAACTGCTTTACGGAATATGCAGATTAATTACAAAAACGTATGTAGTGCCAGGTAAATAGTTCATATTCAATAATGGTGCTTTTGCCAGTATCAACAATGTCATCTATCAATTAACCATACCATCAATTTATCATCTAAAACAAAGGCCAAAGGCAGCTTATATCCTACAGCAGCAGAACAGGCATTATTGAAACAGAATCATCACACGAGACACGTGATTTTGTTCGAATAATAAACGAACTGACCTATTATTAATCACACTAGAGCACACGCAATATCACTTTACAAAGGCCTACAAGTCAGAATTCAAGCCAGTTTCTAAACTGCAAAAGCGCACGCCCAAAAGAAAAAAGGAAATTCAGACCAAAAAGGAGGGGCGGGGGAGGAAATCAAGATTTTTAAAATAAATTTCAATTTATTCTGCATTTACAATAACAACAACAACAACAACAAAACACTAACCCACCCACAAAATACAAAATTAAAGAGCTCCAAATTCAAACATTACAACGATTTCCTAATGACAGCTTTAAAGCGAGGTTTTGTTCAATATCACCTTCTGTTAAATTTGGAGATTTAAATTCTAACGTCTATAAAAGATCACTGAAATAGTCTACGGAACTAGTCAAGGCGTGCGCCCCACCCACTCCCACCCTCAAACCCGCTAGGCTGTTCCAGAGAATTCGATGTGGCACGTAATCCTTTAATCGCACCATTTCCTAGCAACCACGAAGCTCGGGTGCATGCTCAGACAGACAACTAATATTCCCGGGTATGAAGCTGGAGCTGGGGGGCCGCAAAGGCTGGGACTCGGAGCCCTGCCCGAAGAAGATGGGCTAGTCAGGTGCACAGCTCGAGGGAGGGGGGCGGCCGAGGCCACAGCACCAGACAGCCAGACAACCGCCTCGCACTTACAATTCTATCATCCACTCTCCTTCCAGCAACGAGGTCCAGTTCTCATCGGTGAGGACGCGCACGTTGCTCCGCCGCCCGTGGGCCCCGGGGACCGCCCAGAGCAACAGGACCAGGGCTGCCAGGGGAACCAGGAGACGCCCCAAGTGCGCCATGTCAGCCGCTCGCACAGCCTCCGCGAGCGCGCGCGCCCGTCCGCCCTCCCGCCAGCGCCAGCCCCACCTCCCCCGCCGCAGCTCCACTTCCGCTCTGGCGGCCGCTCCGCTCATGCGCACAAGGAGCCTGCGAGAAGCGCGAGCCCTCCCCAGCAACTCAGTGCGCATGATCGGGCCCCGATCTCGGCGGGAGGTGGCGGAGGAAGAGGGAAGTGCGTCTGTGCCAGTGCGCAGGGCTAAAGCGGCGACTGCGGCGCGGGCGGAGGAGGGGTCGGGGTGGTGTTCTGGGGAAGAATGGCCACCCCTGGCTGCGAGGGTCGCCGTGACTGTTTTCTCTGCAGCTTCCCCTTTCGATGTGTACACACGTGTCTCACCAGATAGGACGCACGTAGGCCGTCCTGCTCCTGCAGTGCTTCGGAGGCCCCACTACGCCTTGTACTAGTCAGTTTCGGGGTGAGGCGGAGGTGGCTCTTTAGAAGAAAGGTAGGGCGTTCCCGGAAGAAGCCAAGATGGCTGCAGCAGCTCCAGGTTCCTGGCGTGGAGTGGGGTGGATGGTTCTAGGCAGCAGCTGCTTGCCGTCCACCGTGGCAATATTTTAAGCAACGCAGCTTCACTGTGGTAGTGTGACTGGACCATCCATCTCAGGTTAGGTTTGTTCCTCTGAGGACATGTTTTTGTTTTTCTGACGTCGATTTAATTAGGTGTAGGGCAAGGACCTCCATGGCCGCAGTGTGCTACTTGCCATGAAAGCTCTGAATGAAACGCTGTTCAGTTCGAGATAATCAAACCAAATCAGCCCTGCTAACTTAGGAACCACCTGTTGGGTTGGCCCGAAATCCATCTTTTCCTTATTTTGTTAGGGTACTGACATAGACCATTTGCCTTTTTTCTGGAGTCCATAGTGCTCATTTAAAAAAATAATAATAATAATATAAATTCACACGTCGTACCATTTCCACTTCATATACAGCAGTTTCTTAGTATTTTCACAGATGTGTATCCATCACCACAGCAAATTTAGAGCACCGTCACCACTCTGAAAAGAAACCCCATAACCAGCCTTTTCTGCCTATCCACCCTCTTCTTACCCTGACCCCAGGCAAACCTCACCTACTTTCTTTCTTGGCAGCTTTACAAATTGAATCTCTCATCTCATTTGAGCCATGCATTATGTTGTCTTTTGTGGTTAACTTATTTTAACTCTTTAAGGATGATTCCCTGTATTACCTCTCACATTTGTAATGGAAGGCTTTATTAAATCCTGGCCTTCTCATAGGTAGTTCCTGCTGCCTGCTCTTTGCCTCCTTTGTATATGGGTTATATTTTCCTGTCTTTGCATAAGTCAAAATTTCTTATTGAAAATGAGGATTTGGGGGACTGAAACTGTAGATACTGAATCCCCTTGTAGTCTCCCCCCTCATCTTCTTGTGTTGTTTGATTGTTTAGTGAGTTGGCAAGGCAGGTCTAGTGAAGTCCACTTCTCGGAGAATACAGCCTGGCACATGTACCCAGGTCATCTGGGTGAGTGAGCAGGACTTGTCAGCTATCACTCTTCCAAATATGTCTGCCTCATTTGTTATTTCCAGCTGTAATGAAGTGCTGGCTCGTTGCTTGTTTTTGTTTTAATTCTTGACATAAATTTTTCCACAATCGGGTAAATTTTTGCAGATAGCATTTGAAGAAGGGTTTTTAAAGATGCAGTTAAAATGAGATCGTTGAGGGACCTGAAGTTACTAAAAAGGGTGTGCTGGATAGTCTATCAACTTGGCACAAGCTAAAGGCATCTGAGAGGAGGGACCCTCAATGAAGAAAATGTGTCCAGCCGGGCGTTGGTGGCACACGCCTTTAATCCCAGCACTCAGGAGGCAAAGGCAGGCAGATTTCTGAGTTCGAGGCCAGCCTGGTCTCCAGAGCAAGTGCCAGGATAGGCTCCAAAGCTACACAGAGAAACCCTGTCTTGAAAGACCAAAAAAAGAAAATGTGTCCATCCGATCTGGTTTTAGACATTTTCTAAAGTAGTGATTGATGGGGAGGGACAGCCCATTGTGGATGAAACAATTCCTGAGCTGGTAGTCCTGGGTTCTATAAGAAAGCAGACTATAAGAAGGCGTTGGTGGCTCCTGACTGTAATCCCAGCACTCTGGCGGCAGAGACCCTCGGATCTCTGTGAGTTTGAGGCCAGCTGGTCTACAGAGTGAGTTCCAGGACAGCCTCCAAAAGCTACAGAGAAACCCTGTCTCCACGTTATGCAAAAAAAAAAAAATTAAAAATGGATCAAATATCCTTAATTTAAAACCTGAAACACTGCAACTTCTAGAAGAAAACAGAGGAGCCCCTTGAAGATATTGGGGGTGGATAAGACCTTTTCAATAGAGAACCAACAGCACAGTAACTGGCCCCAAATATCTGCAGATAGGACTACATGCCAACCAAATTTCTGTTCAGCAAAGGACATAACCAGCAGCACACAGACAGCTCACAGCATGGGAGAACATCTTTACCAGTTACCCTCCAGACAAGGGGATGATATCCAGAATTAACAAAGGAGTGCAGCACTTAAACACCAAGGAAATAAAACTTCCAGTTAACAAATAAGCAAGTGAATTGAATAGAAACTTTCAGAAAAAGGAACACAAATTGCCAGTAGCTATTTTTAGAAGTTTTCAATAACTCTAGCCATCAGGGAAATGCAAACTAAAACTACTTCGAGATGTCACCTTACCCCAGTCAGAATGGCTATCATCAATAAATCTGATAACAAATGTTGGAGAGGATGTGGAGAGAGCAGAACCCATATTTGTGCTGGTGATAGTACAAATTAAAACATTTCAGGAATCAAGTCTGGAGATTTCTCAAAGGGAAAAAAAAGAACTATTATGCTGACCAATTTTATAGAGTCATTAGGAAGGAGGGAACCACAATTGAGAAAATGCCTCCCTAAGATCAGACTGTAGCCAAGCTACATGGAGGGTCCTTAATTAGGGACTGATATGGGAGAGCCGCACCCGTTGTGGGTGGGGCCACCCTGGGCTGGTGTTCTCCTTTCTATAAGAAAGCAGATTGAGCAAGCCAGCAAGCAGCACCCCCCTCCATGGCCTCTGCATCAGCTTCTGCCTTCAGGTTCCTGCCCTGTCTGAGTCCCTGGCCTGGCCTCCATCAGTAATGAACAGTGATGTGGACATGTAAACCAAGTAAGCCCGTTCCTTCTTCCAGAGTTGCTTTGGTCATAGTGCTTCATCGTAGCAATAGTAACCCTAACTAGATTTCAGACTTCCAGCCTTCAAGACTGGGAGAAAATTGTGCTTCGAAGGCACTTGACCAGTGCTGGAACTTTGTTAGGGCATGCTCAGAGTCTGATACGGCCAGCTAGTTACACCTGTTTTGCTGGGGAGCAGGGCTGTGGAGCCATCTGCACTGCCTTTTAGAACTATATTATTAACTGAATTATCATAACATGGGATGCTTTAGTTAGCCCCAGTGCCTTCATGATTGTACAGGGCCCCACACCATGTCTTCAGCTACCAAATTCATTTTCATTTTCCTATCTAAAACCAAAGTAGTCTTCCTAGAGCACAAAGCTGAGCATTTCATTACAAAATTAAACTATATAATGGGAGAGTAACATGCTCCCTATTCTCAACATATTAAGTTCATGTATCTTTTTTAAGGTTTGCTTTCATTATTTTGTGTATGTGTGTGCTCAGGGATGCTCAGAGAGGCCAGCAGAGGGTGCTGGGTTCCCTGGAGCTGAAGTTGCCATGGTTGTAAGCCTAGTCCTCTGCAAGAACAGCAAGTGCTCTTTTCCTGATATGAAGTGGTATTTTCTGTGTGTGTGCCTTATGTCCATCCTCCCATATTAATCAAATATGTGACACACTGTGAAAGTGTGTAAGTAGTTGATGTACTATGTTGGGTAAGAAATAATGAAAGCCCTTTCCTGCCCAGTACAGATGTGTTTTCTTTAAATATCATGTGTGTGGTGTATGTACAAGTTCATGTGTGTACACCTGTGTGTACACATGTAAAGTGGGAAATTACCAATACGGAGTCAGGTAGAAATATAAGGGTTTTTAATGGGGAAAAGCCTTACTTACAGAGCGACCTAGCCAGCCGGCGTGGCAGCAGTCTGTCCAGCAAGCCAGAAAGGGAAAACAAAAGTGAAACGCAGCCCTGACCCTCTCACTCTACATCACCCTGACCACGCCCTCGCAGGCGTGGTCAGGCAGACCTGTAGCTAGCCCCTAAGCAGGTGTGGCTACAGGTTCCCCTACAATTCCCCTTTTAGTCTAAAAGAGGATTAAAACTTAACAGTGTAAAGTATCCAAAATTAATAATCATAAAGGTAAAATATAAGAAGATACAACAATCTGCTTATGTCACATCCTAACTATCTATTTTAACTAAACCCTAAAGTGTTCTGAAAGAGGTGTCCAAGCCTGAACACCTCCTTCCAATCCCAACCATAAATAATAAGAAGCTATCTCTAACTAGGTATATACACTATCCTAAGTGGCAACAATGGGGAAAGGGGACTTAGCATTCTCCAAGTTACTTCCTGCTGAAATGGGATGATGACATCCTTGTGGGTCCTGTAGGAAGAAAATGTTAGTATAGTAAAAGTCTTGAATTGTATCCAGTCCATGTTAGATGGGATTTGCTTGATTGAAGATCTTGCTTGAAATCCTCAACTTGATTAAAGTCAGTACCTGAACCTCTGGTAGGAGTGCCAGTTGAAATGGAGCAAGTTGGATCCAGTGCAGTCGAGGAGCTGTAGCCCATTTTCTTTCTGGGGTGTCCAGGTATTGCTGTCAGGCAGGTCTTCATTGGCTGTGTGGGACTCAAACATAAACAGTTAGCAGATAAATGTTTGCGTGTGTATGTACACATGCTGGGGAAGGCAACCATGGGAGCATAACAATTATGAGAGGCTGCACACCTTGAAAGAAAGATCCAAGAAAAGACAAAGACAGTCCCCAAATTCTTCTTTTATTCTGTATTACATCAATTGGCTTCTTGACACAATACAGAAACACTAAAGTTTAGTTAAATAATGTGCTTGGATTTTAGAGGAGGAAAGCCAAATCCACCTCTAAATCCAGCATTGGTTTAATTGAATAGGGACTAGGAAATAAAGAGAAATAGAGTTCTCTGAGAGACAGCTGTAAAGTTTACCATATGGCACATTCCTTTTGTTTGATGGTTATAGCTACTTTTTCTTCTTAAGCATCTATCCATGCAGTGTCCTTTGCCTTCTGGAGATGAGTTTTCCTGTGAAGATAAAAGCAAAACACTTCCCTTTCCTTTGGGAGGTTTCTATTTAGTTTATGAGATATACCTTAGTAGAATACCTGTCCTCGTCGAGAGGTTTTTCCCTTTCCACTCGAATCTTGATCAACTTTGATGGTATCCAAAGTTTTTCTTCTCCTGTAGAAACCAATGCAAAACTCCTACCCCAACGTAACACATGTCCTGGTTTCCATACAGAGGTTAGTACATCTTTGAAGTATACCAGCTGATTGAGTTCAGCAGTTTTCTCCATAGTCCAGTGTCTTTCTGCAGCTGTTTGTCCTTTCTCATTGGCATTAAGAAAGTTTAGTGTTAATAAAGCATTATGCAACCTATGTTTGGGGGGTTTAGTCTTCCAAGCTTGTTTGTTGAGCATCTCCTTTAGTTCTGTTAGATCTCTCAACCACTGCTTGTCCTGTAGGATTGTGTGGTATACCGGTAACATGCTTTATGTTATAATATTTGAAAAATTGTTCCAATTTTGTAGAGACATATGCTGGAGCATTGTCAGTTTTTATTTGTGCAGGTATACTCATAACTGCATCACCTCTAGCAGGTGTGTAATAACAGAATCAGCTTTTTCAGAGTTAAGAGCAGTAGCCCATTGGAACCCTGAGAATGTGTCTATAGTATGATGCACATATTTCAAATTTCCAAACTTTGCATACAGGTTCCCCTACACACATGTCTATGTGTGGAGCTCAAAGGTCCAAGTCAGGGGTCTTCCTCAATATCTCCACCTTTTAAATTTTTGAGTCAGGGTCTCTCACTGAAAGTGGAGGTCACTGATTTGCTAGACTAGAGGGTCCGCAGGCCCTAGTGCCTCCCATGTCTGTCCTGTCAGCTCTAGAAGTACAGGAGCATGGACAGCCTCCAGTGTTGGAGGGATGCTAGGGATCTGAACCTGGGTCCTCCCAGGCCTTGCTTGAATATTTTTGATGGATGGTTTTAATCTACAGACGTGGGACCTGCAGGTGCAGAGGGCCTGCTGTATCCAGTGTTGAAGGGATCAGGCCCTGCAGGCGGCCTGCTGAGTCAGAGCAGCAGGTTTGCAATATTTAGCACACTTGTGTAATAGTGTACTTCAGGAGTCAGAACTCCATCCAGCACTCGAGAACCTAACTCCAGGGTTTTTTCTCATAAGGCATGAACCAAAAACATGGACATTTCCCGCCATGTGTATTAAATGACATTTTTTGGGTATGTGCTCACAATTCCAGGTAAATTAGAGAAAGGAGCTGACCTAACAGGCAGAGTAGCAAACTGCCTGATCTTTATAGTCAAAGGGGAAAGTGTTTTGCATCTTCATGCTTTCAAGGGAAGTTTTTTCACATCTCCTACTTAGTGGCACAGGGAGACTTCTGAAGCAGGAAGCGGAGCTCAGCTGGAGAAGCGCTGGCCATATGTCCTCACAACAGGGTGCAGCTACTTGCCAGTCTCACAGCTCTTTAAGCCAAGACTGAAAAGATGAATTGCCATAGTCTCCTCTCCTACAGAGATGTGGGAAGGCACAAGGCAGGGTCATCCTAAATTTATGAGATTGACTTTCAAATTTAACTTGTAAAAAGCTTGTTAAATATTTTACAGAGCTCCCACTCGTGCGTAAAGTATTTAAGTCGTAGCGGTTTTCCAGAGAAAAACCTGAAAGTTCAGAGATCTTTTCAGATGAATCCCTAATTTAGGTTAGTAAACAAAGATTTGCCCATTTTTGTTTACTCAATAATCCCTGAAGTTGCAGGGCTTTGGTAGCTCAAGATTAGTTTGGTATGTTACTGTAATTGTCCAGCAAGCAAGATGAAAGCCAGGGCGATAGACACCAAATTTAAAGTCTCAATCTGACATGAGTAGCAGCTATTCCTAGACAGATGGCCCAAGGGAAAGGAGATGATTTAAGTGATGCAAAGACAATGATGACAACTATTTGAATTGGACCAGCACAGAGTAGGTTTGTAGGTTCTCCTGGTTCTGGAAGAGATGCCCTGTAGTGAGTATAGGCAGTTAAGTAAGTAGCCACACTGAATTATATCTCCATATGATGTTAGTGAAGAATAAACTTCGTGGGTGCAAACTGATGTTCCATTTACAGTTGATTATCGTTAGAGAATTCAGTAATTCTAGAAAATGCCCAGTTACTTAAGGGAAGTCAAGGCAGGAAGCTATCACACTTTGGGTTTAATATTTCCAGTCTACATACTGTTTGGATCCAATAGTGTCAGGGGCAATTGCTTTACAAAATTATAGTGTGTAAGGTCTGAGGAGATAGCTCAGCAGTTAAGCACACTGGCTGCTCTTCCCGCAGACCTGGGCTCAATTCCCAGTGGTGGCTACTTAAAACCAAGTTACTCTAGTTCCGTGGGATCTTGTGCCCTCTTCTGGCCGCCGCCGCGGTACTGCACACACGTGGTTTCACAGAAACACCCATCCCCCCCCACACACACACAAAAAAAAATTAAAAACATTTGTAAGAGGGGTTTCTCATTTAAAAAAAATAAGCATACTGTATCAGTTAACTTTCCATGCCACTAATTACCTCAAGTAACTTCAGCAACAGTTAACATTGTGTCTCTGAGTTTGTGTGTCTGTAAAAATCAGGAGTGGCTTAATCCTAATTGTCTGGATCACAATGTTTCAAGGTGTTAAAATGTTGATGAGGGGCCATTATCTGAAAGATTAACCTGTGCTGGAAGACCCAAAGTAACTGCCATGTGACTGGCAATCAGTATTGTCATGGCTTCATTCAGCCCTTTCCCTATCGGCCTCTCCTGGGGCTGCCTGAACTCCTCGTGACTGGCTTCCTTCAGAGTAAGCCATATAAGACAGCAAAAGTAGGAACAGACTGTTTCTTATGACCTTGTCTACGGAGCAGCTCTCCATCTGTCTGTCCCTGCTGCATCTGGTTTTATAGGCCAGACCTACGCCCCGCAGGAGAGGACCACTGGCTTAGGTCCACTGAGTGTCCCTTTGGAGCCTGGTTGCCACACCTCATTGCTCTCCCTTTTGTTTTGAGATGGATCTCACTGCATTTCTGAGATTAGCCTGGAATTCACTCATGCTGTCTTCAAGCTTGCTTTGACTTTCGGTCTCAGCCTCCCCTGTGCCAGTCTGCCCAGCACAACCCCTTTGATGGTCATGGGAGTGAGGTCATGGGAGTGGGGTTGCCGGGGAGACGCTCACGTAGAGCAGCATTCTGACTTTCTCTTTTCTAATTCTCCACTTCCTCCTCTTTATGGAACCAAGAAATCTCTTACAGACCTTCTGTAAGGTGTGAATGAGTTCATGGCGCAGAAGGCTCCTTTCTGTGAGATTATTTGGGAGCTCAAAATCCTCCATTAATTTCCCGTCAGACATGATATTTAGGTCAGATAAAAGGACAGGAGAATTGGGGAGGGGGCAGGACTAGGGAAAAAGAGTGGCTCACCTAGGAGTCTGCTTGAAGTCTCTGACTAGCCGAAAAGCAAAACTTTGAGCACTGTGAGTGCCCTATTAGCCGCTGCTTCATGTCCTTCTCCCCGTGGTACACCTTCAGTTTTCTCTGAAGTTTCAGAGAAACACCATTTGCAGGAAAAGGACATCCTAAGCACTTTGTGCAGCCCTAGTGGCTCCTGCTTTTATTTCCTAAATTATAAATACATTCAAGACACCACTGGAGCAACCCTAAAACCTCACTTATCAAAAAGACAAAGGAAAAAACACTCTTAGCAGCTTCTAGAGATGGGATAAGAGTCACCGAGATGTACATGCTGAGACTCCAGTGAGACTCTAATTGAGGAGCCTGTATTCATACTTGGATATGTTTTCTTTTTCCTGAGCGCCATTTTCCCTTAAGCCGACCATATTAAACTCTGTGTTAAAAGTGCTTTTTAAACCAGGCATGGTGGCACACACCTTTAATTTGAGCACATGGGAGGCAGAGGCAGGCACATCTTTTGAGGTTTAAGGCCAGCCTGGGTCTACATAGTGAGTGCCAGGCCTGCCAAAGCTACATAGAAAATATTGTCAAAAATAAAAAAGCCTTTTAATTAACTAGACACTCAGAGAATCCCACACCCATACCCACCAGGGTGCTTATACCCTCTTCTCAAAGCTTGTCTTTCTCTTTGTCATACAACCCAACTCTACTTTATCCTGAGTAATCCACAGATTCCTAGGTTTGCCTAAGGGGGATAGTGGAGGGTGGCAGTGAGGTGCCCTGCCTCTGTCCTCTCACCACTGACAATCTAACAACTAAGTGTTGCATGTTGTGGCCACTCTTCCTCTATTAGCTCCCATATTCTTTGAATTCTGAACTCTGACCACAGGCCCTTTGCACTTGCTGTACCAGCAGTCTGCAAAGTTTTCCTACGTCACATGCACACTTATTTTGGTCTGGTGGGACCCTCTGTGGTTATTTCTTACATTTCCCACATCTCCACTGTCATCCAAGAAGATGGTGAGGGAACACTGATCACACTGAGAGGCAGTGTCGACCACATGGCCAGGTGCACATGAGTTCCTGAAGAGAGATGTCTCTGCCTTGAATCCTGTCTCACTGTGAACGTCCTGTGGCTTCAGACAAGTTGTGCAAACTGTCTTGGACTGTTATGAGGTGTAAATGAGTTAATATACATGACACACACTCAACACATGATATTTATAATGAGATTTCACAGAAACCCCAATGGGGTCATTCAATTACCATGTTCTTGGACAACTATGAGTGAGTGGAAGAAAGTACAGTCCTGCCTAAGACTGTATCTACATCATATCTGCCACCCTCCCTTTCTGGAGTCAGAGGACAAATCAAGTAGCAAGCCCCTTGTGCACATCTACAGACAAGAACATTTTAACAGCCGGGCTGTGGTGGTGCATGCCTTTGATCTCCACACTTGGGAGGCAGGGGCAGGCCAATCTCTATGAGCTGGAGGCCAGCCTTGTCTACAGAGTGAGTGGCAGGTCAGCCAGCTACACAGAGAAACCTTGTCTCACAAAACCAAAAATAAATAAATAAAAATAATTTTGACAGACAACCCTCACTTTACTCCATAGTATGTATCTCAATTTTTGCAACGTCAATCAAAGTTTAAATAACATTATGTCTTGTCCAAAACCTACATTAGCAAGTGTGGTAAGAGGTTAATCTTTCACTTGTTAGCTGTGTGACCTCTAGTAAGTTACTTAAGCTCTCTGAGCCATGGTTTCCTATGAGTATAATGAGTTAAACTAAAATAACACCAAGTATTTTGTGGATTATTGTACAGATTGAGATAACACTAGGAAACTAAAAGATTTGTAGCTGTGACAGCTGTTCTTGGCTGTCAACCTGACTACACCTGGAATTGACTAAAATGGAGGACACAAATGTGAAGAATTTTTGCTTACTTTGAAGTAGGAAGATCCACTTCTAATATGGACCTTTGAAGAGGGAAGAGACGCCTTTAATCTGGCCACACCTTCTGCTGGGAGCCTACATAAGGAAGAAGGAAGCTTTTGTTCTTGCCGGCTTGCCCTCGCCTTACTAGCACATCCATTTCTTCACTGGCATTGGAGCCTACAATTCTAGATCCCAGCATCTACAGAAGACCAGCTGAGACACAAGCCTTCTCTCTCTCTCTCTCTCTCTCTCTCTCTCTCTCTCTCTCTCTCTCTCTCTCTCTCTCACACACACACACACACACACACACACACACACACGGGTTCTGGAGAATCCTAAGACATCTGTCTGCCTTGACATGAAATACCTTCTCTCTCTACTGTTCTTGCTTATTTTGATTGGCCAAGTTCTATCATTCTTACATGAATATATATTTAGTTTAAAGAATAACAAAAAACAAAACAACAACAACAAAAAACAAACAAACCCTGCCCAAGGTAAAGAGATAAACGATGCCCTTGAACATGCCGCATTTTTTTAAAAAATCAGTTCTTTTCTATTTGTAGTTTCAAAGCTTAGAGAATATAATCCTGTGTTGATATGTCACTTCTACCATGAAGAAGCCAAAGAATTTAGCTGTGGCCTAGAGGCTATAAAGATTCCTCACTGCTCTGTGGAGATGCTGGCAGCATTTAAACATAAAATGCGATACAAGGGAGAAACCCTAATAGTGGTTCAGTATTTGAGATTAAACAGTCTTGTGTTGAATATATCATTGCTCTCCAGAAACATACAGTATAATTCTTTTGTTTCAAATAACTTTTATTTCATTTTTTGGTTTGTTTCTTTTTCTTGACTGACTCTGTGGAACCACTAGGGGGCAGAGGGTGCACCTCCTATTACAATTGCTTTAAAGACTTCAGGAGGAAAGGGTTTTAAAGAACTTTAAAAATCACATTACAGACGTCATAGATGTACTTGTCCTTCCAGTAATGACCCTACCATAAGCAATTAGCCTATTGTCTGTAATGTAGTAATGATATGGATAATACCAGCCAGCACAGAGATTTCTTTAGTGTGTATTAGGCACCAGGCCCAGGCCTCGTGCTATTTATCCCACACAGCAGCTAGATGAGACCATCTCCATTATCCAGAAGAGGAGGCTGAGCCTTGAAGAGGACATGCCACGTGCCCAGGTCATCGGTAAATAGGGGCTGGATTCAGACCAGATCTGTTGGACTCCGAAGCATCAGTGATCATCTCCACAGGCTCAGAAGTGGGAGATATTTTATTTTTGGAAGGGAGGCTCACTCTATCATGGATTTAGTTTTAGGTATATATTGGCTTCAGATATAATATCATAGTTTCAATGTCACTCCAAATTCTATGAGTTTAATTTTTAATGTTCTGGGGAACAGAGAACGTATAAAGGACTTAGCAGTCATATAAACCAACCTGTCCTCTGGTCTTTCTAACCATACCTAACCCATCTCCCAAGGCCCCCTTTCCACTGCACCTGTATATCTAAACATAATTATTTAATCAAGGCCAATTTTCCTATAATGTCTCTCTAATCCCTAACTTGTAAGTCCTGTGCAACAGTGTGATAGGTAGCAATATTGTTGACATTGATTTACACATGTAAAATAAAATAACAGCTGTTTAAAAAAATCATTTTTCTAAGTCCAGTGTGCTTGTCTTCAAATAAGTACATTATACACTAAGACATGAAGCTGACAGATGTCATTCATAATAATAAAAGGCATTTCTCAGCATTACCTACATAGCAATTGATCACTGAAAGATATGGAGGGGAGACTTTTGGAGGCAATATGGTTTGTGACTATTTTATAAATGTAAAACAATGTTATTATGAACATTTACATATTATTATTTAATTAATGTTTAAAGTTAGCATACAAGATAATGAGCTTCATCCATACATGTAATAGGCTCTAATTCATGCAGAAATTTCCAGGACTACATAACTTAGAAGCAATCTCTTAGGACTGGTCCTCCTATTAACTGGCTGGTTTACTTGGTTCCTTTGTTATTTATTTTTATGTTTCCTCCCTCTTTTCCTATGACCAAAAAAAAAAAAAAATGTATCTGTCATTACTTTTTTCCTTTCTGTGTTTCTCCAATGTTCCCCCCACAAACATTTTTTTTCTGCTAAAAATAGCTGCACTTTAGTTACCTAATAAGTAATAAGCATCAAGAGCCATCATCTCTCTGTCAGAAATGCTAGTTTCATTTTAACAAAAAGGGGGCAGCCTTGGCAAAGGCATAAAGAAGAGGGTTTTGTGTGTGTGTGTGTTCTGTTTTGTGTGTTTGCTGTGTTTTGTTGCTGTCATTTTTGAGACAGGTTCTCTCTATGTCACCCTGGCTGTCCTAGAATACACCCTATAGCTCTGTAGACCAGGCTGGTCTCGATCTCAGATATCTGCCTGCCTCTGCCTCCCGATTGAAGGAATGTGCTACCATACCTAGCTTGTCTTTACTTTTGTTTTTCCCAATAGTGTATCCTCTTCCCCATTACTCAGGTGAGTGGGGCTAGCAGCTGTGAAACTCAAACCTCAGAATGCCAGAGCTGAACTGCTTATATTTGCTGTCATGCAGTCTGCAGAAGGGGTTTTGGCTTAAAGGCACCCTCAGGGTCATCGTTCAGGAAGACTTCTCCTATCTAGGGCTCCACCATCTGCTAGGACCTTGGCTTCTCTGCTGGCTCCTCTGCATCCAGTTGGCAAACGAGGAGGGCTATAAAGATATGATGGATCACATGGTGTGCTTATATGGCTCAAACGTGGGTTGCACAAATTTCCATATAAAACCAGTAAAAAAGCTTAAAAGAGGATTTTAGAAACAAAAGAACCAAGTCAAGCACAGCTTCTTGGTAGCAACATTTTTTCGGGTGGGCTCTGTTTGCTAGAGACAAGCAGAGGCTCGTAACTCCTTTAAGGGAAGCTGGATGGGGAATGTCCTTCTGTATATTATTGGTTGATGAATAAAACACTGTTTGGCTAATGAGGCAGGAAGATAGGCAGGACTAGGAGACGAGAAGAATTCTGGGAAAGGTAGGCAAAGGGAGACCACCAGAACAGTTGCCATATAGATCACACAAGGAGTAAAACGTCTGGGCATTCTCTAGTAAGACAAGACGATATGGAAATACATAGATTAGTAGTTATGGGTTAATAATCAAGAGAGAGCTAGCCAATAAGAAGCCCTAGCCACTGGCCAACAGTTTTATAATTAATATAAGTCTCTATGTGTTTATTTGGGGCTGAGAAGGGCACGGAACCTGGCAGGACAAGAGAAGCTCCATCAACACTTCAGTATGTATAAATGTATATATATTCATAATTTTAAAACGTTTTTAATTGAAAAAGAATTTACATCACCTTCCTTCCTCCCTTTCCTCCCTCAGCCCATCCCAGCTCCCCCACTTTGAACTCCTCCCATGTTCCCCTTTTAAAATCGATAGCATCTTTTTCTTTATTACTGTTACATACATGTATAAATGTATGTATTTGTGTATGTGTATGCACAATTATATACAAATACAACCTATAACAAGTTGACATAAAAACAAGCCAGCACAAGTACAACCTCTCTAAATTAATAGCCCAAATAAATTGGCTTCTAAGCAACTAGTGTTTTATATATACAGCTTTTCACTGTAATAGTTTTTGGAATAATCCTACATTTCTTATAAAAAAATGAGTATGTATTTTTTGTAATTACTTGAGTTTTTAAATATGCAGTCAAAGCTCATAATTAAACAAATTTAATTCATTGACATATTATGAGTCTAGAGTTACTCATTAATTCACTACAAAAAAGTAGCATCAATGGGGTCCTAGAGCTGAAAGGAGACATGAAGACATGACCCCATCCCTAACTCAGAAGCAATCTCCAATCAGGAACTACTTGGAAATGAAAATCTAGTTTTCTCCAAGGGAGTCTTACTGGGGAAACAAACTCCTCTTAAGGGTAGGTGGGCTGCATGCCCAGCAGTAGATGGCCAACAGAACACAAACTCAAAGGCATCTTTGCAGGTTCCTTTTCATATAATATGAGGCAGCTTCCCTTTTGTTTGCTTGTTGTTTTTGTTGTTTTATTTTTATTTTTTTCCTTTTCTCTCTTTATAGGTCCTTTGTGTATACATTATGGCTTCCAATTTAGTGTTTAATGGGATTTCTGAGTGTGTAAATGAGCGGATCTCTTTTCCTTGGGCTCTTTTTCCTTCTGTTTGTTTTGTCTTATTCCAACGTATTAGTTTTTTTTTCTTTTTCAAATCACATTATATTATATCACATTCCCTTAGAAGCCTGTTTGTTTTCTAATGAGAGACAAAAAGGGGGTGGATCTGGACAGGAGGTAAGGTGGGGAGGAACTGGGAGGAGTAGATGAAAGGTTCAGGCTTTAATGCTGATCGGCTCTACCTCTTTAAGAGACAGACCTCGCCCCCTGACAACAGTCAGGGCAAGCACAGGAAAACATGCTATGTCATCACCACATCAACTGCCATGCATTCGGCCTGCGTGAGGACTCTGGTCATGTGTGGAACCTCAGTCTTCCCTTTAAAAGTTCCAACTTTCCTGCTTTGCTCTCTTTGCTTCTTCTTTGCTCTGCTCTTCTCTTCTCCCACCTATGCACTTTCTCTGCCTCTCTATGGCAACCGGCCATGGCAGTCAGCCATTACCCCTGTTCCTCTTCTCTCTTAGTCTCCCTACTCTGCTGGGCCTTATAATAAACTAGTCAATAAGTCTCATCTTGTGTCCTCCTCTTTTTCTTTATATCTAATTTAAACAAAAAAAATAACAGTAGAGGGAAGAGAAACTGTACTCATGATATATAATGTGAGAAAAAATCTATTTTCAATTAAAAAAGCAATCCAGTGATTTTTGCTTTATTAGTTGGGTCACTAAAGCATATAACTATAATGGAAAATCATATATAGTAGCAAAACTTATGTAAATGTTCTAGACAGTCTACATTCTGTAGCATGCATTTATTTTATTCTAAATTTTAAGATGATTATTTCAAGATACATATATAAAACACTTTCACTAAAAATCATGAAGGAAAGCTGTTACGATAAATCTTTCTGCCAAAGGCCACCCGAGCCCCACCGCCACGTGTGCGCTTTACGTCAGCCACCCGCCCAAGTTAGGCCCAAATGAATACACAGAAACTTGTATTAGGTACAATGCTGCTTGGCCAATGACTAGGATTCTCATCTGCTAGCTCAGTCTTAATTATTATAAATCTATATATTTTATAAGACTTATCTTATCGGATGCCTTATTGGCGTCCCTCCTTGCAGGTGGCTCACATCCTGCCGCTGGAGGAGGCGAACAGGAAAAAGGGGCCACTTCCTGTTTCCTCGCTTAGATATGAGTCTCCTTGCTTTGTCACTTCCTGCCTGGATCAACACTTATCTACTACATTTCCCAGAATCCTCTTTGACTCCTAGTCCTGTCTAACTTGCTGTCTCATTGGCCAAACAGTATTTTATTTAACAATCAAAAGATAAACATACACAGTACATTCCCCATCAGAAAGCTTACTGCTTGCTCGAGGTATGTCAATAGTGGTTATGATGAGCAGTATTTAGTTAACTCTTGTTAAAGACCCTTTGGTCAAATGATAACATTTCTTCCCCAAACACTATCTTTTAATTTAGAATTTTTCCTAACTCAGAGAACTCCTTTGCACTGGCAAAAAAGTGTGGATTTAGCCCAGTGACTGTTGTGTTTCTATCCTCCTGTCTGTGCTAACCAGGAATGATGTCTTAAGCTAAACTTCAGAAGGAAGTGGATTTACATAGCTATTCTCTCCGAAGTGTATTCAATGCGACTGCATATTAAAGTTGATTGGCATGCGGCCCCCAACTGGGACACAGAATGGAAGCAGTGTCCCTTTTATTCTGAGCTTTCCCTCTAACCAGCTCCTGCTCACAGGCTAGAGAAGCAGCCGTTCCTTCCTCCCAGAGGCCTTTAACTTGAGGGGTCTATTAAAATAGTTTCAGCCACATCAGTAATTAGACAGAAAATGGAGATAAATTGGGGCCCACTAGGACGGTTTTAACCTTGTGTGTTTCCATCAATCAAGCAGAAAAGCTTTAGAGTCTAAAGTTTAGAGTCTGTGGTCGTTATCCCTGCTCAGCCACGCACACATTACACAATTTTATGCGATTCCTTGGACTCTGTTATTTAGTTTTCTCTTAATGTAAAATGCAGATATTGGCAGCACTTATTACACAGACATTGGTCTAGGGCTTACTCTATTATATTTATAAAAACTCTTGCAGAATTTTTAGATTTTCCAGTCATTGTCAAACATCACTCTTGTTAGAAATAAATAATTTGATAAAAAATTATGTGAAGTCTAAAATAATTGTTCAAAACTCATCACTTCAAAAAATTTGACTATTTTTACCAACGTCTATGTTTTCGAGGTTGCTTACATCTTTTGTATCCATATGGACAAATGACATGTAATGGTGGGACACTGGCTGTGAAGCTGTTGTTAGCTGCCACGTTCAGTGGCATCTCAGGACGGTGGCCAGGAGAAATCGGTGAACACTGTGTAAGACCCCTGGGAGCTCAGGCCCCAGGATCTCAGTCCAGGACCTCGGTCACCCCAATGACCAGGCGGATTCGAAAGCTTGCTGCAAACTGCATGAGGCTTTATTATAGTTGTTTAACAAGCTAACCCCATGTTAGCTCGGGCCTTCCATCCATCCACCATGGTGGATGGCTAGGAAAGACAGCTCGAAGTGTCTGCATAGAAAGACCTTATAGGGCAGCCTAAGGGGAGTGTCTAGAGGTATGCACAGGCTCAGGATTGGTGTGCCTCCAGGCTTGGAGGGCTTGCCCTGTGTTGATTGGTCAACTGGTTGTTATGGCCAATAGGCCCTCCCAGGGTGGTTGCTATGCTCTGCGCGTCATTGCTGTGCACTTGTCCAAAAAGCACACCCAGAGCTGTAAAGCATAGCGCCACCAGCTAACTTCTGATTGGTTCCTTGCCATGAGGCAGGTATCTGACCTCTTAGTGACTAAGGCAAGGTCAGACAAGCATGTGTTCGGCTATTACGGTTGCCAAAATGGGGAGCTGGTCCCTTCAACTGTAACTCAGACTTTTGTTTGTTTTGAAAGCTGTTGTTAAACTTTAAGCAGTAAGCTTTTGCACATAGCACTTTTTAGCATTTGCCATCCTTAAAATATTTTAAATACGTTTAACTTTACTAATATATTTAATACAACATGTATGTTATATAAGTATATAATATATAGGGACTGGAAAGATGGCTCAGTGGTTAAGAGCTCTGGTCCTCTTCCAGAGGACCTGAGTTCAATTCCCAGTACCCACACGACAGCTTACAACTGTCTGTAATTCCAGTTCCAGGGAGTATGGCACCCTCCCACAGATATACGTGTGGGCAAAACACCAATGCACATAAAATAAAAATAAGTCTTTTAAAAAAGTAAAATATGTAGTATACAACGGATATTTGCTATTATATAAATGTTTAGTGTGTGTATATTAGCAAGCAAGTATGATTGTCAATTTTAATTCTCAAAATATACTATCAACAATTATTTCTGATTTATTTGCTCTTTTAAGGTTTTGCTTACTTTTCTTTTATGTGTACAAGTATTTTGCCTCTGCATGCATGCAGTGCCAGTGGAGTCCAGAAGAGGGCATCAGATTCCCTGGAACTGGAGTTATAACTGTAGAGCTCCTGCACAGCGGTACCTGGCCTGAGAACCCCACATGCATGGGTCCTCTGCAAGAGCTGAGCGAGTTCTCAACTGCAGTTGCAACCCCAGCTCGTTCACTTTTAAAAATCTGTATCCTTTCCTCTCTCCTTCAGCTCCTTGTTTTTCTTCCTTTCCCTGCTTCCTCGCTCCTAAACATGGAGAATGGGTATGGAGAAACAGGGCAATTGCTCAAATCTATATTTCTTTCTTTCCTGCTAACCTCTGCTGCCTCGGTAATGAACCCTAACACCCAGCTAGAGCTAGGTAGATGTGTCTTGACTCAGCACATAGCAACACGCTTGCCCTAGATAACCCCTGCTTTTCACACCCTCCCACGGGCAGGCCGGATGCTTCTCTTCACACTGGCCCTCTCCTTGCCCATGTGATTCTAGGTAGTCCACCTCGTGGTTAGGAACCGCTGCTTCTCAGCATTGCTGCCCCAACCATTCCCAGGATTCACCGGAAAGACTTAGAAAATGTTGTAGAACGTATAGTAGATAAAATCACCCCAAGTAGCTATGAATGGTCCACTATTGGGTGGAGAAGGATGCACACAAGATGGCCTTATTAAGGTGTTCCTTTGCCCCATCCGAAGATCTTCCTCTTTGCCCTCCTCCTCCTCGGCAGATGCCTCATTAAAAGCTCGTTCAGAGGCTTGCCATTCAGCCGCCTTGGCTGAGTCAACCTAACGACCTGCTTTGGTTCGTTTTACTAGAACTCCTTCTGTCCCGTGGCCTCATTCAACTCTCACCAACTTTGTTTTCAATGAACAGTTTTGAGGTTTGGTTTTAATGCAACTGGTCTTGGATGGATTCTATTTTAAACGATAGGTTACCATTTTTTTCCTAATGCAAAGCGACAATGGCGCCTGGATTTTGTGTGGCTATTGAGTATATAGAAATTCTGAATTGATGCAGTTCGACTCCATACTTGTGGCAGACAGTCATTTATAACTCCTAAACTGCAGAGAGGTCGAGGGATTTTTATGCCTGTGATGGCATAATTTTTTTTTTTTGCCTTGATCCCCATTAATCTTCCTAAGGTGTTTTATGATAAAAAAAAAATACTTCAGAGATCAGTACTCTGTTCTTTTATTTATGCCACCGGCAATAAATTGTCTAAATATTCAAACTTGTACCTTCAAATAATCAGAATGAAAGAAATAAAATTTCAAATAGAAAGGTCCTTTTAGTGACCTGGTTCCCAAGTCTCTTAAAAACCAATTTGACATCTTTTATTTTAAGTTTTTACTGCCTAGGTCATTAACAGGCTATAAGTCGTCACTAACACATCCTCTGGGGAGATGCTTCGGCATCTGGCTCAGGAGTGACCATCTGTGGGGATAATTTAATTGTTCAACACAGCCAGCCTCTGGTGATGTCCAGGCTGCTTCTGCAGCCGGTTCAGCGAGCAGAGGGCAGCTGTGGGGTAGCAGTGGGGGGCAGCCTGGGTTTGTGCTCACAGGCTACAATAATCTCTTTGTCTCTTTCTTTCTGTCCATATACTTGTTTCATTTCCATTTATTGACTACTGTAGGCTCAAAACCAGTCCCTTTTGTCTCTGCCTCTCCAACTCCCAATACAGACTGAGATAAAAGTTCTCCTTTTGTGTAATAAGATACAATAGAGTAACTTGCACAATTGTTGAAAATGTTTTTGAATTCAGGGAAAAGGACTGCGATAGGGGGTTCCCCTCAAGAGCAGGTGTTGAAATGTGTTTGAATGGTGGGCCATCTGCTAGGTCGCAGCCACCTGCTGGTCACAACTGGCTGCCTGACACATTGGGGTGTCCCCGATGAATACATTACATGAAATATATTAACATTATGATTGTAGGTCACCATGTCTGGCATGGCTTAGAGCTGAAATGAGAACAAGCCCATAAATTCCTTGCTGTGTTTGTTGTAGCCTGATACGAGAGCTTGTGTTTTTCCATTTGGCACTATTGAGGAAAGCTACCTCTATCATATTATGATATTCCAAAGACATTAATCTTGCAAAATGTAAAACTCTTCCTCTATAAAAGTGGACTTTTTTTATACAGCCAACTGACGTTCTACCCAACAGCACATCTCTTAGAGATATGACTCTTAACCCAGAGTTTTGTAGTGTTACCAGAACTCAGGGTTTGAACCATGACTGGAGTTATTTTGTGAATGGAGCATATGCCCATGCTGCCTTACTTTGTTTTGCCTTCCTTTGAGTGGTGCTTCTGTTTCTTAGAGCTTCTTCATATTTTTGAGGGGCATAGGTGTGGTGACTTTTGCAACCCTTATCTACATTATAGAGTGTTTTTTTGTGTTATCTAGGAGATCTGCTGATTGCTCCTACATCTTTCAGACAGTAAATTACTGTCCTGACTCTCCACCACTAAATATAGCTGACAGAAACCAAGGAAGCAGTTGACTACAGGGAAACGTTATAAATGGATTATAATTTTCATTTCCAAAGGAAACACAGTATTTAGACAGAGGAAATATGTTGGAGAATATCAACTGAGTGGCAGGAGCAGCTGGATCCAGAATAAACTGACAGATCTTGTAACTTCAGTGGATTAGAAAATTTCTTTCCCACGAACGAAAGCATACATAGAGAACAGCTTTCTGTTTTCTTTTCTAGTTTCTTCCTGTTTTTGTAGGAACTACAGCCACGAGTCATTTAAAGATGGAGGTATGTCATGTGGCAACCTCGCCACTGCATGCATTTGTGTAGACCTAGCTGGTTACATGGCCTCTTGATGCAATCCAGAGACAAGGTAGGTATGAGATGTGTACAACTGCTGCCCATTTGACATGGCATACTGTTTCAGTGACCTGTTTCTTTAAGCAGTAGTACTACACTCTAAAATAATGTCAAAAGTATAATGTCACATATTATCTGTGGTACATAATAATGTGTGCTGTGTTTCTACATGGCAGGCAGTAGATTTGTTTACACAACAAATGCAAGGCAATGAATACAGTGTTACAATGAAATACAAATCTGGCTAGTCCATCATTAGATGGTTGTCCCCCAGCTCCATTACAACCTTATGGGACAACTGTTGTGTATGCTGTCTGTCACTGGCCATGTGGTCTGGAGCTATACAGATGGACTACAGTGATGTAGTCACACTCTTCAAGAGCAGAAGGATCACAAGCAACATAGTGTTAGTTTGTGAGTTTCATCTAGAAACTCAAACTATCGTCCAGGCTCTGCTTCTCTTCACAAAGAACACAGAGTGGAACCAGGTCTCCAGGACTCTGGGAATTTGAGAGGAATATTTTGAAAATAGCTCCAAATATCTCATGGACTCCAACAGGTCAGTGTGAGCCTCAATATATGATGAGTGAAAATGTTCTAACAAAAGAGTTGGGAGAGAGGAAGAAGAGACAAAAGAGAAAAACACAGGAAGGAATAGACCAAGCTTCCCTGGGAAGAGGCCACTTTTGTGACAATGGGAGCAGGGAAGAGAAGAGTTCTTGGTCTTGCACTGGGAGAAGCCCCAAATGCATGAAGTTGACATAAGGATATTGGCACTGAAACCTAGCTCCCCTGATCCTCTTCATAAAATGGAACAGTCTTCCAGCAGCTTAATCGGGCTTTTTTTTACAGAATGAGCGATGATAACACAATTGCTGTCATTCATGAGTACTGTAAGAACATCCTGAGGATTCATTAGCTGCATGGCTGTTGGATGTCATGACTCTACAGAGAGTCTGATTCCAGTGAAGATGGGCATTATTATAATTGGATGAACTAAAAAAAGATTTCTAAAAACAACACATAAATTTAAGATGTTGCATGCAGCTTACAGAGGGGAGCAGAGATCTGAGTTGTGTTGTGAGGAGGTATCTTTTGCAAACGCAGGGAGAAATACAAAAATAGAAATCTGAGCAGTGGCTCACAGCCAATTTTACGCCATTTGTATTGAGTACAAATTGTACCACCACATTCATCTTTAGTAAAGAACACATCCTGCCCAAATAAGAGGCTGGCTGAATGTGATTTATGGGGTACTTTTAAAGAAAACGTGACTTCTGGGAAATAAATGAGAGGGAATCAATTGGAACAGCTGTAAACAGTGATTATTAAAAATCAGGAAGGAAATTCTGGAGCCATATAAATTGGAACATAAGCAGGAGATGCACTGATGAAATAGCTACAGATCAAAATTCAACTCAGGTTCTTTGTAGTGAAATAACCATAACCGAGTCATACTCCTTGTATTTTTCCAAAGAAGATAAATTATAGTTGTTCATGACTTGAAAGTGGAGCTGTTTCAGACTTCTATGTATTTAATGCACACAAAAGGCAGGTTCAAAGCTCAATGAAATCACCCACTGATAGGACATCTCCGTCCTTAACAGCTTCAAGTCTAGACAAATGTAGCTATTTCCAACATTGTGATTTTAATTAGCTCAGGAGCTCTGGTCTGTGAGCACCTTCTGATGTGATGCAGTGATGTCGGCAATCAAGAGTCAATCAGATACTTAACGTAGGAAGTGCAGAGCCCATCATGACTGGTTCAGACTGGGAAATAATAAAAATACACACATATGCATGTACATATGCATATTATTTTCTGTGCTCCCTTCTATGGCACAGAACTCCTAAAGGGTTTATAACATCTAAGTGACAGGAGTTCTGGACACATCTTCTGGTGTAATATTTGGTTTAGTCCCTGCTTTCTAATACAGAGCTCCTAACTGTATAGAATTTCCTGAGTTTTAGGGACTGCCTTTGCCTTAATGAAGTAACTCTGAGTGGACTCCTGGATGGGAACTGGCTACTAGAAAGACAAAACTAGGATTAAAAACCTAGAACTTGTACTTCCACAGTCATGTTCCAGAGGAGAGAAAGATTTGAGATAGAGCTAGTAAGTGGTCATGCCTGTATGAAGCTCATCCCTGAGCTGCAGTGGCTGGGGCGTTTTCTGTTTGTTGCACATGTGTGGTCCGAGGAGGATGTTTTCTCCTATGCCTCTGCCCTCACACCTTGCAGTATAAATCTCTTCCATCTAGAAGTTCATATATATCCTTGATAAGTGTCCTTTGTTATAAACTACAAAGTTAAGTAAATGTTCTCATGAACTCTCTGAGCCATCCCAACAAATTAACTGAGCTGAAAGGGGGCCTCTTGGGAACCCCCCACTTATGGCTAGTTAGTCAGAAGTTCTGGAGACCCAAACAAAATCGTCTTCTGAAGTTGGAGGCTGACTCATAAAGCTGAGACTTTAAGCTGTAGGAATTTGACTCTAACTCCAGGTAGACCATGTGCGAATTGAAGTCCAGGATGCTCATTTGGTGTCTGTGCAAGACTTGCTTGGTGTGGGGGAAATCCCACAAGTCTGGTGTCAAATGAAATGTTCAGTGGTGATCAGTGAGTGTGAGAGCAGGGGAAATGATTGAGACTGTAAGTTTTTCTTACGTGTAACAAGCCTTCCTTCCGTGCTGTGGCACAATCACTGGTTATAACAGAGCTGCAACTCTTCCTTGATTCTCGCTTACTCCATCTTCTCTTGTCATGGCTGCCTTCCTGCCACCACTAGCGGGGTGTGACCACTGTGTGGTATTTGTTAACATGTCATAAGAAGCAGTGAGAACTAGCAAGAATCATTGCCAGTTGGGGATGGGAACTGGGCTGTTCTTCACCAGAGAACTGTCCCTAGTCTTCACCTGTACTGGTGTGTCTTCTGCACCCATGGGTGGGCTCTTGGCCTCCCAGGACTTGGTTGTGGATGATAGATGCTGGGAGGTGCTCATTCCAGGAACAGATACCCATTGTTTTCACCATGACTTAGAGAGGTCTATTTTCACCAAGCTCAAGTACTATTAAAACCCAAGAACACACCAGGCTAACTTCCAGCTCACCACCAATATGCTCACCATGCCTCAGACCAAGGAATTTCTGAATAAAAAATTGTGTGTGTTCTCTGTGCAGAGAGACTTAGCAAAAAAAAAAAAAAAGAATATTTCCTCATTATAAAGTATGAGGCTTCAAATGTAATTAATGTGTAGATCAATTGAATCATTAATTTTTTCTTAAACAAGTAGGAAATGTATACAGGTTGCATTCAATTTTTCATTGACATGTCCTTCTTTCCCAGATTTTCATAAAGAAGTGAGATGTATCTATATAGATACATACTCTTATTTTTCTTTCTTTTTTTTTTTTTTTTTTTTTTTTTGGTTTTTCGAGACAGGGTTTCTCTGTGTAGCTTTGGAGCCTATCCTGGCACTCGCTCTGGAGACCAAGCTGGCCTCAAACTCACAGAGATCCACCTGTCTCTGCCTCCCTAGTGCTGGGATTAAAGGCATGCGCCACCAAGGCCTGGCTAGATATATATTCTTGATTAAGGAAATTCTCCAGTATCTCCTAGCACAGAGGTTACCACCTTATGTAAATGTAATGAAAATAATGAGCAATAATTTATTCTGTGTTCACAAGTATTACAAAATAATAACAGCAGTGAATGATAATTAATCAAGGAAATATATGTATAGAAATTACTCATTAATATATTTGCATAAATGTTTTCTAGCCAAATGTGAAGGGAGAAATCTTCCCCCGCTCTATCATTTAATTTTCAAAAACAAAATAAAGATTAAATGAGCTTTTACCTTCCCAAGTTGGATTGTCTTTAGAATTTCAAGGTCACCTATGAATTAGGCTCCCCTAAAGCTCAAATAGTGAACATTTTGTACCTATATATATTTTTTTTCTGGAAACAAACAGAAAGTCCCACATAAACTTTATTTGTAGCATCTAAAAAGAAATTATTAATTAATGAAAATTATCATCAGGATTGACATATATCAGGATTCAATGTCTTGAGGAGGGGAAATTATGAACTATTTTATGTCACTGATAAATGCCACTAAATAAGAATCCTGCATTAAGGTCCTGTACATGCAAGGGCTCAGACTTGCTTAATGGACAATATGGGGTCTTGTGTCTTGTATCTTATACTGCATACTTGAAAAGTGTTTTTTCTTAAAATTCCATGCAATGAAAGTAATACCTATGTTGTATATGTTCAGGGGGACTGTGAGCATAGTCACTGGAGATTCAGATTTTAAAGGCTCGCCCACTCTGCACCTCACCTGGGATAATCAATGTGTGAGCCAATAAACTCCACATTTACCCACTAGCCTTTTTTTTTTTTTTTTCTTTTTTAAATACTTACCCTTTCTTCTGACAGCGTGGGGGTATTTACCTTTAAATGCAATGTTCTTTCTGGAAATAATACATGAAAAGGAAGCCAGAAATTACTAGCTAGGGAGAGCTAATTGGATTACGGGTAGGAAGCCCTGGGAATTCAAAACCTTCTTATGAAAGCAAACTCCCCGGACATCCACCCTCCTGAGGCCTTTCCCCTGGAAGGCTCTGCCTTGCTTCCGTTACTAAATCTTGCTGTGCCTCCTGTGGGATATGCGTGGGTAAGAAAGAAATCCAGCTCGTTTCAAGCCAGTAAACTATCAAACATCAGTGACAGTCGGATCATTCATCATGGTTTTCGGAAAAGTTCTTTAGAAAAGCTTGTGCGGAAAGGCAACGAGGAGGGGTTAAAAGGTTACATAACTGATTCCAGCTCCACATACAAAGAGTTTCATAAAGGCCCGGAGCTCAGCGATGAACAGGCTGTGTGTGGGCTTTTATCTAGCAGGTATTTGTTAAAAATACGATGGTCTACTGATTTCCGCATAACCACAGCAGTTTAACAACAGGCAGCAGCTGATGACTCCGAAATCAGAAATATTTCCTGTGGGGGATGTGGATGTTCGATGCTAAAACTCACGTTTATCGTGAGTGAGGCTCTGATTCGACCCCAGCTGTTTCTTTCCTTTTTCTTTTTCTTTTTCTTTTTCTTTTTCTTTTTCTTTTTCTTTTTCTTTTTCTTTTTCTTTTCTTTTCGTTTTGTTGTTTCTTTTTTTTTCCAGATTTTTTATTTGAATTAGAAACAAGATTGTTTTACATGACAATCCCAGTTCCCTTCTCCCTCCTGTCCTCCCCTACCATCCCCCCCCCCAACTAAAACCTTACCTATCACATATCCTTTCTGTTCCCCCTGGATGGTGAGGCCTTCCATAGGGTGTCATCAGAGTCTATCATATCCTTTGGGATAGGGCCTAGGTCCATCCCCGTGTGTCTTGGCTCAGGGAGTATTCCTGTATGTGGAATGGGCTCCCAAAGTCCACACCTATGCTAGGGATAAGTACTGAACTACTACAGGAGGTCCTATATATTTCCGAGGTTTCCTCAATGAAACCCATGTTCCTGGGGTCTGGATCAGTCCCATGCTGATATCCCAGCTATCAGTTTGGGGAGCAAGAGTTCCCTGATGTTCAGGTCAGCTGTTTCTGTGGGTTTCACCAGCCTGGTCTGGACCCCTTTGCTCTTCACTCATCCTTTTCTGCATCTGGATTCCAGTTCAATTCAGTGATTAGTTGTGGGTGTCTGCTTCTATTTCCACCAGCTGCTGGATGAGGGCTATTGGGTGGCATATAAGTCAGTCATCAATCTCATTATCAGGGGAGGGCATTTAAGGTAGCCTCTCCTCTGTTGCTTAGATTGTTAGTTGGTGTCATCTTTATAGATCTCCAGACATTTCCCTAGTGCCTGATTTCTCTGTAAACCAAAAATGCCTCCCTCTATTATGGTATCTCCATTGTTGTTATCTTCTATTCTTTCCCTGACTCGACCTTTCTGCTCCCTCATGACCTCTGCATCCCTCCTCTTTTTCCCTTCTCATTCTCCTAGCTCCCTGCCCCCTTTTCCCATGCTCTCAATTTGCTCAGGGGATCTTGCCCCTGTCCCCTTTTCCAGGGGACCATGTATGTCTCTCTTAGGGTCCTCTTTGTTTACTAGCTTCTCTGGCAGTGTGGATTGTAGGCTGGTAATCCTTTACTCTGTGTCTAAAATCCACATATGAGTGAGTACATACACTGTTTGTCTTTTTGTGATTGTGTTGCCTCGCTCAGAGTGGTTTCTTCTAGTTCCATCCATTTTCCTGCAAATTTCAAGATTCCATTGTTTTTTTTCCACTGATTAGTACTCCATTGTGTAAATGTACCACATTTTCTCCATCTATTCTTCGCTTGAGGGGCATCTAGGCTGCTTCCAGTTTCCGGCTATTACAAATAGTGCTGATATGAACATCATTGAACAGATGTCTTTGTTGTAGGAATGTGCTTCTTTTGGGTATATGCCTAGGAATGGAATTGCTGGATCTTGTGGTAGACTCATTCCCATTTTCTTGAGGACTCACCATACTGATTTCCAAAGTGGCTGTACAAGTTGGCACTCCCACCAGCAGTGGAGGAGTGTTCCCCTTTCTCCACATCCTCTGCAGCATAAACTGTCATTGGTGTTTTTGATTTTAGCCATTCTGACAGGAGTAAGATTCTGTCAGAGTTGTTTTGATTTGCATTTCCCTGATGGCTAAGGATGTTAACACTTTATGTGTCTTTCAGCCATTTTAGATTCCTCACTTAGAATTGTCTATTTAGTTCTGTACCCCACTTTTTAATTGGATTGTTTGGTGTTTTAGAACTAGCTTCTTGAGTTCTTTGTATATTTTAGAGGTCAGCCCCCTGTCAGATGTGGGGTTGGTGACTATCTTTTCCCAGTCTTTGGGTTGCCGTTTTGTCTTGCTGACTGTGTCCTTTGCCTTACAGAAGCTTCTCAGCTTCAGGAGGTCCCATTTATCAATTGTTGATCTCAGTGTCTATGCTACTGGTGTGATGTTCAGGAAGCTATCTCCTGTACCAATTAATTCAAGGGTATTCCCACTTTGTCTTCTAATAGGGTTAGTGTGGCTGGGTTTATGTTGAGGTCTTTGATCCATTTTGACTTAAGTTTTGTGCATGGCGATAGGCTTGGGTCTGTCTGTAGTCTTCTACATGTTTGCATCCAGTTATGCCAGCACCATTTGTTGAAGATGTTCTCTTTGTTCCATTGTATAAATTTGGATTGTTTGTCAAAAATCAGGTGTTTGTAGGTGTGTGGGTTAATATCAGGGTTTTCAACTCTATTCCATTGGTCTACCTGTCTATTTTTGTGCCAATGTTAGACCCCCGGGGAAACTCAAGTATCTGGGGTCCCAGGCCACGTTCTCGGTCACCCCAATCACCAGGCAGATTCGAGAGCTTGCTGCAAACTGCACGAGGCTTTATTGTAATTTAACGAGCTAACCCCATGTTAGCTCGGGTCTTTCACCCACCCGCCATGGCGGACAGCTAGAAAAGATGGTTTGAAGCCGCTGCATACAGATCTTTATAGGGCAGCGTAAGGGGAGTGTCTAGGGGTACGCACAGGCTCACGATTGGTGTGCTTCCAGGCTTGGAGGGCTTGCCCTGTGTTGATTGGTCAACTGGTTGTTATGGCCCATAGGCCCTCCCAGGGTGGTTGCTATGCTCTCTACGTCATTGCTGTGCGCTTGTCCGTAAAGCACACCCAGGGTCGTAAAGCATAGTGCCACCAGCTAACTTCTGATTGGTTCCTTGTCACGAGACAGGCATCTGACCTCTAAGTGACCAAGGCAGGTTTATGGCAAGCACGTGTTCGGCTGTTATGGCTGCCAAAAGGGAAGCTGGTTCCTTCACCAATACCAAGCTGTTTTTAGGACTATAGCTCTGTAATAGAGCTTGAAGTCAGGGATGGTGATGCCTCCTGAATTTCCTTTATTGTTGTTTTAGCTATCCTGGTGAAGGGACCAGCTGCTCCTTTCTCAGCCATGACAGTAACACGTGCTCGACATGACCTTGCCTTGGTCACTAAGAGGTCAGATGCCTGCCTCGTGGCAAGGAACCAATCAGAAGTTAGCTGGTGGCACTATATGGTTCTCCATATAAAATTGTGAATTGTTCTTTCAAGGTCTGTGAAGAATTGTGTTGGGATTTTGAAGGGGACCCAGCTGTTTCTTTCTATAGAGCTTTGTGGCTAGTTAAGCAAAACTTGGTAAGGTGTGGATGTGGACGTGAGATCACATGGGAATTCAGGTCTGTGGGGACTGGAGGTTGACACTTCAGTCACTCTCCCTGTACTTTTTGAGATAGGGTCTTTCACTTGTTTGGCTGAACTGTGTCAGGAACAAGCTCCAGGGAACTTCCTGTCTCCACCTCCCCAATCTGGGGATTACAGCTTGTTTAGGTGAGCATCGGGAGATTCTGAGGGTACCAGGGATCAAATGCAAATTGTTTGTGCAGCAAACAATTCCTGAGTTATTTCCCTGATGCCCTTCTCTTTTCAAATTGCGGCTACAACATACCCATGTTCACACAAAAATTCTGGATATAAAACACTGGAAGGCTGATGAACCTACATTTTTAATTTCAACTGCCTTCTGGAACAAGATAAATCATCTTTCGGTCCATTCTCCAAAGATAATAGATTCAAAAGGGAAAAACAATAAATTTTTGTCCTCATATGCAAGAATATCTTGCATTTCTTAGGCTTAAATTTATTCAAGTTTATTTTGTATTCATTTAGTACATTCATTTGCCAAAAGATTATCTCCTAAAATATACTTAAAAGTTTAAAAGGAATGGGTGGCTAGTGAAGGAAGAGAACTGTGATGGTTTGAATGCGAATAGCCCTCCTAGACTCACACATTTGAATACTTGATCTTCAGTTGGTGAAACTGTTTTGGAAGAATTCAGAGGTGTGTCCTTGGTGAAGGAAGTGTGTCACTGGAGGTTGGTCTTTGGAGTTTTAAAAACCCACCAGATGGCTCTCTCTGCCTCCTGCTTGTAGATGAAGATATTAGGGTCTTAGCTTACTATTCCAACACCATTCCTGCCTACAGCCATGCTCCCTGCCATGATGGCCATGGGCTCACTTTCTGAAACTTTAAGTTCCCAAATTAAATACTTTCTTCTAGTGGTTGCCTTGGCCATGATGTCTTATCATAGCAATGTTGAAAAAAACTATTTGTGAGAGCCTGTGTAAGAAAACTGTGAACTTACTATGAACTATGGGTGGGGCAGAATGCATAATGTTCTTCTTACAGCCTTCTAGAAAGAACTGCATAAACCAAGGTAAGCAAATATACTTGAAAGTGAGGGCATGAAGGGAATGCCTAGGATGTCTCCGTCATCTCTGGGGGAAAGGCAAAGGCCTGGGAGGAATATTCTTGGGTCTTTTCACATGATCAAAGGTGATAGAAGATAACACCAGCCGTATTCACTCACTGTACTTGTATTTGTTTAAGCTACCTGTTAATGCTACCTCATACTTGGCTTTCTTTAATAATAAAAATGAGAAGTGTTTTGTTTGCCCTACTTTTGAGCTTAAAATGGTTATCACACACAGGTCTTTGGCATAACCTTCCATCGCAGGCAGAGAGTTAGCCTTGCTGGCTGGGGCCAATCGACAGCTAAGACAGGGACCGGTAAGTATACCCTAGAATGTCTTTGGGAGAAACTGTTGAAGTCGCAGACTTAACATCCTTTTATGAGATAAGTATCCTTTCTCTGTGCTCTCTATTCTAATAGAGGAAGTGACGTTTACAGTCACTACTCAGATAGTGACTGGTGATGTTTTTGAAAAGGAAATTTCAAACTCCATTTCAAATTTCTTAGAACCATTGAATTCTTTCTCAGAGCTGAATACGGGCAACTGGAAGCAAGTCATGAATAAATGAGTAAGATTTGGGTGATTATGTGCAGAATGGAGTAGAGGGGAATCACATGTAGTCTCAGGGCAGTAATAACTAGACCAAGGCCACAAGTGGAAGGAATTTCTGACTGAAATAATTAGGGGAAGGGTGAAAGCATGGTCCCTCAGTGACAGGGATTTCTTTTTTCTCCAAGGGTAGCACACCAGCGGAAAGCCTGTGGTCTGTCCTTTCCAGCACTAGGACAGACAGACCTGATTGCAATAGTCTCCCAGACCATGAGCCACTTCGTCTGGCTACAGGGTGATCCACACAGGAAGCGTAATACCACAAAGGTTTAGCTGTCACGAGAGGACACTAGTCAACACGGTGCGGGAGAGACAAGATCTGCCCAGTACTTGTGCAAGTGATAGATAGCATTCAGGCAGACATGGTGCTGGGGAAGGAGCTGAGAGTGGAGAAGGAGCTACATCTTGATCCACAGGCAGCCGGGAGAGACTGTCCACTGGCTGTGGCTTGAACATATATGAGACCTCAAAGCCCACCCCCACAGTGACACACTTCCGCCAACAAAGCCACATCTCCTAATAGTGCAGTCCCCATGAGCTTATGGGGGCCAATACATTCAAACTACCACAGTGGGCCAATGTGCATATGAGTGAAGATGCCTTTGGAGGCCTCATCCTGTGGAGCTGGAGCTATAGGCAATTGTGATGTGCCTGGCATGTGCTGAGAACCAAACTTGTCTTCTATAACAGCAATATCCACCCTAAATTGCTTTATAATTCCCCTCCTATTAACTTTCCTCTTCTATTTCTATTGGTTGCTATAATATTAATCATTAAGTCTTATGCAGCTTATTTTCTTTCCATTTTTACCCACAATTAACATCTTATACAAAACACACTATTGTTGTTTCTTTATTTTCCAAAGTTATTAGAATCGAATGGGTGATTGTTTTTGATTGGTTATTTTCCTATTTCTATAGCAGGTCTACATTTCAGTTTTAATTGCTTCTGCACTTAGTATTCTGCTCTCGGAGTGGTGCTAGGGACTGTGTATGATGCAATGTATGTTCCACCCCAGCTCAGTGGAGAGGAACAGCACCTCAACCTTAAATACTACATTGTCAGACTTGAACATTGTAAATACTCCCACTGAAAGTGGTTAAAAAAATGCAACTGTAACCTAAGACCTGATGTGCAAATCCCACTGCAGAGACACAAGAAACATGAAAAGTTGATAGGGGATGTCTTTCTGTATATATGCTTCCCTTATTGGTTGATGAATAAAACAGTTTGGCCAATAGAGGCAGGAAGATAGGCGGGACTAGGAGATGAGAAGAATTCTGGGAAAGGTAGGCATCAAAGAGATGTCATATGTGTTGGAGGAAGGAGTAACAGGTCCGGACCCTTCTCCAGTAAGATAAGACCATGTGGAACTACTTAGATTAATAGAAACGGGTTAATAATTAAGACAGAGCTAGTCAGTAAGAAGCCGTAGCCATCTGCCAACAGTTTTATAATTAATATATGTCTCTGTGTATTTATTTGGGGCTGAAGGGCTGTGGGACCTAGCGGGCAAGAAACCCCCAGCAACAAAAACTCAAGGCAACATGACTCCACCCAAAACAGCGAGTTCTTTAGTAATGGATTACATTGGTAATAATTAGATAAATTCCCAGATAAAGAATCCAGCCAGTTAGTTGTGGAGCACATCTTTATTCCCAGCACTCAGGAGGCAAAGACAGTGAATCTCTGAGTTTGAGGACAGCTAAGGCAACACAGAGAAACTCTGTCTCAATAAAAAAGAAGAAAGAAAGACAGAAAGGAAGGAAGGAAAAAAGAATCCAATAAAATGATCACAAGAATGCTAAGCAAAACCAAAGAGGACAGAAATAAAGTTAAATAGTTCAAAAATAATACAAATAACTAAGTGAAATAAGAAAATCAATGTAGGATATGGAAGAAGACTTCAATAAAAAAGAAGTACTGAAAGAAGTTAAGTTGATATTCAGAAATAAAAACCTTAGTAAGTGCCTTAGGGTTTCTATTGCTGTGAAGAGAGACACCATGACCACAGCAACTCTTATGAAGGAAAACATTTAATTGGGACTGGCTTACAGTTTCAGAGGTTTATTCCATTATTATCATGCCAGGTAACATGGTGTCATGTGGGCAGACATGGTGCTGGAGAAGGAACTACATCTTGATCTGTAGGCAGCAGAAAGAGACTGTCCACTGGGTATGGCTTGAGCATATGTAAGACCTCAAAGATTATCTTTACAGTGACACACTTTTTCCAATAAGGACATACCCACTTCCAACAAGGCCATACCTCCTAATAGTCCCTATGGGCCAAGCATTCAGACACATGAGTCTACGGAGGTCATACTTATTCACACCAACACAGTAAGTCAAATAGAAAATTCAGTGTAAAGCATACCAATAAAATGAACAACTGGAAGACAGAATATAGCAGATTGAAAACAAACTAGATGAATTAGAACATTTAGACTACAATAAAGGTAAGTGTGAGGGTCTGGCCTGATAGTTCAGCAACTTAGGGTGGATATTGCTGTTATAGAAGACAAGTTTGGTTCTCAGCACATGCCAGGCACATCACAATTGCCTATAGCTCCAGCTCCACAAGATTATGAGGCCTTCAAAGGCATCTTCACTCATATGCACATTGGCCCACTGTGGTAGTTTGAATGTATTGGCCCCCATAAGCTCATGGGGACTGCACTATTAGGAGGTGTGGCCTTGTTGGAGAAGGTATGACCTTGTTGGCGGAAGTGTATCACTGTGGGGGTGGGCTTTGAGGTCTCTTATGTGTTCAAGCCACAGCCAGTGGACAGTCTCTTCCTGCTGCCTGTGGATCAAGATGTAGCTCCTTCTCCACTCTCAGCTCCTTCTCCAGCACCATGTCTGCCTGAATGCTGCCATGTCTCACCATGATGATAATGGACTAAACCTATGAAACTATAAGCTACCCTAATGAAATATTTTCCTTTTTAAGAGTTGTTGTGGTCATGGTGTCTCTTCACAGCAATAGAACCCTAAGACACCCACTCAGACACATATACATAATTAAAAACAATAATTTTTTTTTTTTTTGGTTTTTCGAGACAGGGTTTCTCTGTGTAGCTTTGGAGCCTATCCTGGCACTCGCACTGGAGACCAGGCTGGCCTCGAACTCACAGAGATCCGCCTGCCTCTGCCTCTCGAGTGCTGGGATTAAAGGCGAGCACCACCAATGCCCGGCCTAAAATCTTTTTAAGAGAGACAATACATATGAGCAAAACATGAGCTCTTTGGCATGTCATTGAAATATCAAGTTTATGAATCATGGATATAGAATAAGTACAAGCTAAAGATAAAATATATTAAATGAATTCATAGCAGGAAAAAATTTAATCTAGAGAGATAGGTTGCCATCTAGATTCAGAAAACATTTAGAATACCAAACAGACAGGACAAGAAAAGAAACCCTCCGCCTTATATTATAAAAATACCAAATACATGTAACAAATAAAGAATATTGAAATCCTCAAGACAGAAGTACTAAGTCACACAAAGGTGACCACATCAGAAAGCAGCAGACTTATCCACAAAAGATAAAAGCCAGGGTGGGGGGCATAAGAGAAAGTATTCCAAGCTCTGAAAGATAGCATATGTCAACCTGGATTACTATACCCAGAAAAACTATCCTTCATGACAAACAGAAACAATGGCAATTAATAACTACTAAGACAGCAGAGTAGAAGATATTTGAAGGAATTTTACTGACTGAAAAGAAATATAAACACATCCATGAAGTCTTCAGAAAGAGTAAGCTACTCCACAGTAGCAGATAAGCAATTAAATATGAATGTACCAAACATGACAAATCAACAAAACAATAGGAATTAATATCATGTCCCAAAGAAAATCAGGACAAATAGCTAACTGTGGTATGTACCAACATGCAAAGGGCACACTGGCCACCAAGCTCACTCTCCCTGTGGCTCCTCTCTGCTTTTCTCATTCTATCCCCTACCCTAAATCTCTCTAGCTTTGCTTTCTCCCCCACAGCTTCTCTTCCCTATAAAATCTGTCTTTTTGACCACACATTCTCTTTGTCCTCTGGGTTCTTCTCCTTCTCTTGCCCCTCTCACTTCCTTACTTCTCTTGCCTACCCCCACTCCTCTCACGGCCCAGTTCAGTCTGCTGCCCATGTTCAGTCTAGACTCTTGCAGATGCCTCTGGCTGTACTCTCCCTCATATCTACAATGAAAGCCTTCTCAACCAGGCTTAGGCATAATACCTCTAGTAACAGGTCCATTCTACTTTGTGAAATCTTCCACCTGGAAATTAACACTCCCTAGGAGAGACCCTCAGCATTTCCCCCCTCCTTGGGGGCCCTAAGTAACTCCCCAAAGTCCTCCCACACCTTTTTCTGGTTGTATGCTTTTGCTGTCTTCATTCTTCATTCTATTATCACTGATTCTTCCACCCCTTAATAAAGACTTCAGGTGCATTCTGGTCTGACATTGGGAAACCCAAACTAGCCAAACACTGAAGTTCATTTGCCCATAACCAATGTAGATTTTACTAAAATGTATTTGGTTAATTAATCCCTTTTTATTACAATTTGATAATGTTCTATTGTGCCTTATAATAATCACTGGTTCTCTTTTCAAAGATGTATGCATATATAAAACCATATATACAATGTCCTAACAGTGTTTTTTTTTTTACTTCCACTTTCTCTTTTAGATGCATTTGTGAATTAGAAAACAATATTACTTTGTAAGAAGAATGAAACTTTACTATTAGTAAATGCCTACCACTGGATGCTTAAGGAAAAACAAACAAACAAACAAACAAACAAACAAAACGAAGCTGCTTTGGAAAGAAAAGGAGTGAGATGAGATGGAAGGTAGAGGTTGAAAGTCACTTAAGAGGTGGTGTGGTTGAAAATGCTATGGCGTCAGGCATTGGAAACAGGTCAGATTGCCTTTGCCTGTGTCCTGTTAAATCACTACCTAAAAATCTGCTCTAGAACTGGAAAGTTCTGAGGGTTTCTTTGTTCTTTTTTTTATTATTATTAGTTCAAATTAGGAACAAGCTTGTTTCACATGTCAATCCCTTCTCCCTCTCCCTCCCCTCACCCTCACCCCTGCTACCCCCCCGACCTACCCCCCACCCCATCCACCCTCCACTCCCCAGGCAGGGTAGGGCCCTCAACAGGGGCTCCGCAATGTCCACCACACCATCCTGGGCCGGGCCTAGGCCCTTCCCCATGTGTCCAGGACCAGAGTGTATCCCTTCCCGTGGGATGGGCTCTCAAAGTCCCTTCTTACACCAGGGAAAAATACTAATCCACTACCAGTGGCCTTCTAGAGTGCAGAGGCCTCCTCATTGACATCCATGTTCAGGGGTTTGGATTAGTCCTGTGCTGGCCTCCCAGACAGCAGTCTGGGTCGATGTGCTCCCCCTTGTTCAGGCCAGCTGTTTCTGTGGGTTTCTCGAACCTGGTACCCACCCCTTCGCTCTTCATTCCTCCCTCTCTTCAACTAAGTTCCAGAGTTCAGTTCAGTGTGTATCTGTGGATGTCTGCCTCTGCTTCCATCAGCCACTGGATGAGGGCTCTGAGGCTAGGGCACCCGCCGCCAGACCGGTTTCTTTGTTCTTTAATTTGTTCTTTTTTCTTCAACTGCTATAGGAAAATTTTCTCAGTATTTCCAGTGTTCCACACCTTAGACAAGAAGAAAGAGAGTCTTGGGAGTTTTGGAAGGAAAACACTCATCCTATCCTGGGTAGTTAATACATGCTAGTGCCTTACCCATGAACACCCTTCCTAGGCAGGTAAGTTCTCCAGTTTTTGAGCATAGCCTCCCCACTAGAGGATTCAGGTACTCTTTCCCATTTCCCATGCAACCAAACACCAGCAAGTGACAGTGGCTGCCTCAGCTAGATACACTGATTCAATACCTCCAATCAAAACTGGTGACCCACCTAAACTAGTGCCAGGTGGATTCATTCTGGAAAAGTGACTGCAGAGCCAAGATATTTCAGAGGCTTTTCTGGGGCAGCCACAGTGTGACTCATCTGTTGTCTTCTGTTGGTTCCTCAAAGGTCAACCAGGAATAGGATTTGCATATTATTGCTGTGGGCTACCTCAAGTTCAGAGCAGATTCTCTAGTTTTTATAAAACACCTTGTGCTACTGCTGTCATTAGGCATATTATTTCTGCTTGACCTAGCTGGAGTGAAACTGTGATAGTCTATGGAGACTTTTAAAGTTGGACTAAATGCATTTTGCATTAAGTTATGGCTACAGGCTTTTGGGGGTCAGGGAGTGGAATGTGATGGTTTGAATAGGTATGCCCCCCCATAGACTCATGTGTCCGAATGCTTGCTCTTTGGGAGTGGCACCATTAAGAGGTGTGGCCTTGTTGGTGTAGGTATGGAATTGTATCACTGTGGGGGTGGGCTTTGAGGTCTCAGATGATCAAGCTAGGCCCAGTGACACAGACTTTTTCTACTGCCTGTAAATCAAGATATAGAACTCTCAGCTCCTTCTCCAACACCATATCTGCTTGCATGACACCATGCTTCCCTCCATAATGATAAATGACTAAACCTCTGAAACTGTAAGCCAGTCCCAATTAAATGCTTTCCTTTGTAAGATCCCATGGTCATGGTGTCTCTTCATAACAATAAAACCTAAGACATAGTTTTAGTTTTATTTCCAGGCTGTAGTAATTACCCAGACAAATGGCTTTGAACTCTATAGCCTAGACTGACTTTGAATCTGTGATACCCCTGCCTCAGTCCCTGGAGAAACAGAGAGCAATTGCTTATACAACCAGGCCCAGCAATGACTATATCTTTTTTTTTAAATTTTGTTATTTATTATGTATTCAACATTCTGCTTCCATGTATATCTGCACACCAGAAGAGGGCACCAGATCTCATAATGGATGGTTGTGAGCCACCATGTGGTTGCTGGGAATTGAACTCAGGACCTCTGGAAGAGCAGTCAGTGCTCTTAACCTCTGAGCCATCTCTTCAGCCCCACAATGACTGTATCTTTCAGGCCTTTATACCATCAGGATGCTTTGTCACTTAGCAATTTTTGCTTTTACCCTAAATTTTTGCTTTAGTCCTTGGAGGATTAAATATACATGCCGTATAGATAGCTAAGATGTTACCTGGCTTGAAGCATGTACCAAATATGTTTTAGCTAGCCCCTCCCATCCTCTCATATGAAGAGGCTGAGGCCCAAATAGATTAAGCACAGAACACTTAACATGTTAGAATTAGGATTTCAGCCCCCAACTGTTCAGAGAGCTATCTGCTGTGGAACTACTCATGAATTTCAAATAGTGTTTCTTTGTGTTTGATATTTATTATTTTATGCAAGTCCTATAACTACATAAAAATAATAAACCAGCAACCAATATTATCATCTTGGGCAATTGAGATGTGTTAGATTTTCTTGGAACTAAGGTGTCTCCTGTCCTAGGTTGCCCTATACAGTATCAGAGGAACAGGAACTAGGTGACACTTAGGACTGTCCAGAGTTGGAGCCTGTGGAGGTCTGTGCGACAGGGGATCCAGGTCTCACTGAAAAAGCTACCCATGGAGTCCAGCTGGGTAGAAAGAAAAGGAGCACAAAAGAACAAGGAGTTATGAGCACAGGGACTGGCTGACCGATGTGAAGATATAAAGAGCAGTTGAAGGACAATGAAGATGGAAAGGCAACGCTATAGGAAGTGGCAATCATAGCAGAGAAGTTTAGATTTAACATGAAGTCTGTCTGAGTCTATTTCTTGATGATATTTACATGCTTATTTTGATTCTACTTTAGTGGCCACTGAGATTTTTCTATAACTTCCATGAGGGAGTCAATCCTTTCATATTAACAGCACATATAATTTCCCTATATTCAGATTCTTTGATTGACCCTTCGCTACTTTTTCAGTTAGCTTTTCTAGGCTTGGTTTCATATAGATCCGTAGATCCCTATCTAAGATTTTGACTGACAGCTATACAACAGTAGTAGAGACCTCTAGGGTTACAAAGGAAGGGAAGAAGGAATTTGGGTTCATTGAGCACCCACTGGTATACATTTGACATTTTCAGCGTGTAATTTTCTTTACTTCTAATTACTTATGACATTTTATTATCTCAGTTTTTAAGGCGAGAAACCTAAAGTTCAAAGAAGTTATATAACTTATCAAAGATCACAGAATTCTCAAGTGAAGGAAGTGCTATTCAAGCTCAGCCCCCTCTGACTCTGGAGTCTACACCCATGCTGCTCTACTTTGTGGTCATACCCATGAAGGTGCTGGCTTTCAGACAGAACTACATTTCCTACAGGAAAATGGGAATGATAGAGGCACTTACCCTGTGTAAAAGTTCATGATATAGGAAATGCTCAGTCAGACATGGCTCTGCTTAGAAAACACACATGAGTTTTCTGTATATAATCATGAGACTAATAAAGTCATTACATTACTTATTTGTGTGTGTGTGTGTGTGTGTGTGTGTGTGTGTGTGTGTGTGTGTGTGTGTGTGTTCATGTACACGCATATACAGTCCACAGTGAGCACAAGGAGGCCAGAGAACAATTTCCAGGAGTCATTTTTTTTTCTAATTCCATGAGTCTCAGGGATTAAATTGATGTCATCAGGTTGGTGGCAAGTACTTTCACCCACTGAGACACCTTTTTGTCCCAAGACTGATATGGTTTTAATGATATTTCATTTTTCATTGAATAAATGTATGAGGCTGCTTGTCAACCTGGTCGGGTCTCTGAACTATGGGTGGCAATCTGGACTAATTGCTCCATGTTGATATTAAGTGAAGAATTATATTAAGTCAAAAAGTGATGTGACAATTGACTTTCTCAGTTGTCCGAGGAGATAAACAGAATAGGCAGAAGTACAGCCTCCAGCAACACTTGGAGGGAGAATTCTGGTTGTGTTTGGAGTGAAGGTCACAGGACATGTCCAAATTGACCAGGGGATCGTCTGGAAAAGGTGATGTGTGACAGCATCTTGCACTGGCCTCTGGATTCCAATAACCAACCCTGTGTCCTTACTGAGTCTGTATTTGTTGTATTGGTGAGAGCCACCGTCTACTTCCCGGGTAATTTCAGGACGTCTCAACCTTGAAACTTATATGGATCGTGCTGGGCTGAGGACTGTTTTCTTCTTCAGAAGCCCCTTTCCCATTCGTCTTTCCCTGCACCTTTAGAGGGAGGGACCGTGTTGAGCATCTGCTCTGGGATTCATGTCCTGTCCTCCAGCTATGCAGAACACCCCCGTTCCTGTGGGGGTGGGAGGCTTGGCTCTCCTTTTAGAAGTTCCCTTCTGTGCTGTGCTAATCACACCCTCAGTACATTTCACATCTTATTTTTAGGAGCAAAGCATAAAGAACCCCAGCACCAACAGCAGTTTCTGTGGCAACCTGTATCCTCCCCCCACCTTGCTTGTCCAGCTGTGCAGAATTTAAACTCTAAAAGAGGCCATTTACATCATGTAAAGGAGATTCATTCTCAATGATGACTCCTTTGAAAAGGTTTTCTTCTAAGAGAGAACTAGATAGGAATTAGGTTGGGGGGTAGGGGTGAACAAAAGAAATAGAACCTTCACTTAGAACTAGAACTATTATAAAATCCCAGGTGTTCCCAGGCATGCCCTAGTTGCCTTGATTTTTTTTTCCCCAAAGGCATCATTTCAGATGCAAAAATAGGATTTAGACCAATGAAAACTAGTTTGAATATTTATATCACGGGGTTTGTTGATAAGCTCTTCTCTACTCCCTCTCATCACAGGGTCTTCCTGTATGACCTTCCAGGCTGGAGTAGACGAGATCGACACAATTCTTGAGTTTTCTTGGCTAGCGCTTCTAAACCAACTGTCCTAGTTCCCCAGGACATCTTCAGCAAACCCTCTCTTCTAACAGTCAACACAAGCTGTGCTTTACTGAGCCAAGTACAAGGACAGGCCTGTGGAAACATGTTCCCAAAAGTGTGATTCGGGGTACACCCAAAGACAGTCATCCCCCAAGCATCCCCCAGGTCATGTTGTGTCTGGAATTACTATGATAACTACTGATTGGGGTTGGATTATTTGCTTATTCGTGATTCAAAACAGGTGCACATATGCTTCAGAAGGGGCAATATCTTGGTGTCTTTTTCTATTTTATGTAACACCTGCTTTGAAGAGAATATGGCACTGCTGATATTTCTTAAATGTCTCTTCTGTAGGAATGTCTACACAAAGAAACAGGAATAAATGTGCTCAGGCCTAAGGGGCATCATTGCTAACCTTAACTAATAATTGAGCGATAGTTTCCCAGAGCCAGTCAGAGAAAAGCTTCATTATAAACCTCTGAATGATTATATAGTTCATATGCTTATATAGTTTTCTGGAAGCCTACAATTAGTAGTCTAGAAGCCAATACTTTAAAATACCTGAAAATGAACTCTAGTGCCTGCCATACTGTGCTATGACAGTTTTTTGTTTTTTTTTTTTTTTTTTTTTTTTTTGTTTTTTTATTGGAGACTATTGTCATGTCTTTCTCTCTCTCATTAGCCACCCTTACCTGAGAATTAAGGGTCCTTTGGTTCCTTCAGCGAGTGAGTTCAGTTTTCTCTGTCTTGCTTTTAGTTTGAAGGAGTATTCATTTTCTTAGTTAATTTACCAACACCTGGAATTTTACACTCACAGTTTCTTGAAAGTATAGTTCTTCATTTTCTGGGAAAACTCTACCCACATCAAATCCTGTTGTTGCTCCTCTGAAGTTCTCTCTCTCTCTTTTTTCTTTATCTTAATGCCCCAGATTTCCTAGCAGTTCATTGTTAGCAATAAGGTCTGACTCAATGTCTTACCTGAGGAATGTTAACATATTTAGCGGAGAAATTTAGCCCACTCACATTTATTTTAACCACCTATATTTAGTCATATTCTTGATTTTAAATCCTTTGTTTTTCATATTTTCTATATGCCATGTTTCTCTCTTTTTCTTGGCTTTTACCAGATGAACCAGGGTCTCTTTCTCTTTCTCTCTACTGTAGAGATTCTGTTTCTTGGGGCTGCATGACAACACCATTGTCCCAGACTCCTAGACCCTCCCTTAGGGTGCATTGCCCTCACATTGATGGTTCAGTCAGTGGAAAGGAGAAGGGAGTGAAGAGAATACTCTGAAGGGACCAGCTTCCGTTTTGGCAGCCATAACAGCCGAACACGTGCTTGCCATAAACTTGCCTTGGTCACTTAGAGGTCAGATGCCTGCCTCGTGACAAGGAAACAATCAGAAGTTAGTCACTAGAATGTCAGATGCCTGCCTCGTGACAAGGAACCAATCAGAAGTTGGCTGGTGGTGCTATGCTTTACGACCCCGGGTGTGCTTTACGGACAAGTGCACAGCAATGACTTAGAAAGCATAGCAACCACCCTGGGAGGGACTATGGACCATAACAACCAGTTGACCAATCAACACAGGACAAACCCTCCAAGCCTGGAGGCACGCCAATCCTGAGCCTGTGCGTACCCCTAGACACTCCCCTTACGCTGCCCTATAAAGATCTGTGCGCAGCAGCTTCAAACTGTCTTTGCTAGCCATCCGACATGGCGGGTGGATCAAAGACCCTAGCTAACATGGGGTTAGCTCGTTAAACTACAATAAAACCTCATGCAATTTGCACCAAGCTTTCGCCTCCATTCTGTGATTGGGGTGGCCGCGGTCCTGGGCTAAGATTCTGGAAACCTCAGCTTTCCGAGGGTCTTACAACCCTTCTCCTCAGGTAGACAGCCTGAAGATATCATTTCTGCATGCTGCCTCACAGTCAAAGTTAGCAACAGCACACACTTGGCTTACAAGAGAGCCTGGACTATGTAGACAAATTTTAAGTCATATAATGCCTACAAATCCCATGAGTATGGAATGGGAAGGCTGGATATTTGGGGACATTCTGGCAGCCTTTGCTACAGCTGAAAATTTGACTTTCTGATGTGATATAAGGATTCATTGACAACTCTAACTCCTTATCCAACTGAAACAAAACCCTCAGTATACTGCTGTGTTTTAGGTAAGTGTTCTGATTCAATGCATTTTAACAAGATTTTAGCAATGCCCAAGCTGGAGGTTTGAGCCCCAGACCAGCACTATTTGGAGGATGTGGAACTTGTAAGAGGCGGGACCCTGTGGAATGCCTGAATTCCATGGAAATATAGCTCTAAAGAGGATCTTGGGACTCGTGCCTCCTTTGGCTTCCAGATCTGTGATGTAGGTGGGTTTTCTCTGCTCATGCTCCTCTAGGATGTACTACCTCACTCCCATGCTGGACTGGAACCACTAAGACTGTGAGCCAAATAGACTTTTGCTCTTTATAAGCCAGCTCAGGTATTTTAGTTAGCATGAAGCTAACTAATACACAGCTATGGTTTGAAAGAAAATGGCCCTCAACGGGAGTGGCACTATTAGAAGGTGTGGCCTTGTTGGAGGAAGTGTGTCACTGTGGGGGAGGAGGCGAGCTTCAAGGTCCCTTTTGCTCCAGCTTCCTTCAGTGTGATTATCAGTCAACTTCCTGTTGCCTCTGAGTCAAGATGTAGGACTCTCAGCCCCAGCCCCATGCTTCCATGCTCCCTGCCATGATAACTGACTGAACCTCAGAACTGTAAGCCAGTCCCAATTAAATGTTTTCTTTACATGAGTTTCTGTGGTCATGGTGTCTCTTCACAGCAATAAAAACTCTAAGACATATGCATCAGAATATTTTAAACCCCACTATGTTCATACACTGCTCTCATTCTCCCCAGGCTCAGGTGTTTTCAACTCCCAAATGAATTTTTGGTGGTTCATACCTCTTATTAATAGATGTGACTTATTAATGATCATCTTTTAGTATCTGATCTCCAAACAATTAGCCAACATCTTCCTCCATTTTTCTTCATGGAGAAAAACAAAAGAACAAGAGAACAGCTTAACGTATTTGCTTTGCACGACCCAGATTTTAATTATGGTAATTTACATACAAGCGTTCTGTCTAGTGGTGGACGACATGAAATGAAATGTTTGCTGATGTGACATGACACTAAAGGAAATAACAGCCCTCCACAGATGGCACCTGCCAGTGAATTAATTCCCCCTGGTGATAAGTGTTCTCAGAACCTCAGCCTCCTCTGGCTCTATGAATAATTTCCCATTCGCATGTATGGGTGTCTGACAGTTTGTTTACAAATGCTATGGGGGAAAAAGCCAAAATTACTTGGCTTGCCATCAAAAACAATCTATTTTTGTTGTCTGCAGTGCCCCAATTTGATGCATTTTAAAAAGTTTTTTTTGTTTGTTTGTTTAACAATGCATGAGTCCAAGAAGCTAGAGGGAAGGCTGCCGTGACAAAAATTTATTATCTGATCTAGAAGGATGAGACACCATCTATTGTTTGCCATGCCAACAGTTCTTAAATGAATGCCCCTTCTCCTTCAGAAGTGAAGCATGCCCATTACAACTGGGCACAAGCCTCTTGGTATACTTTGCAGAGTTTCTGTAAAAGCTTCAAAGTCTGAAGTCATGCTTGAGTTATTCTCCAAGTTTGATCTCATCCACACTGCCACCAAGCCTCCCTCGGGGTCTAGGTTTGCAAGACCCTTCATGACAACCAGAGGTTGTAGTTCACTGTGTGGCTATACCCTGATGCCAACAAAGGCAAAGGGTAAACGGAGTGTGTCGTTTCAGTAGAGGAACAATCCCTTCTCCTGCTTGCTTGTCCTCCTGCTTTTTGACATGACATTGAACCAACTGTGAAACTTAAATCATAGGGCATTGGCATTTTTTTCATGACTGATAAAGTAATTTGGACTCTTTCATTCAGTTCTTCACGAGTAGTCCCTTTGTAGGGGCAAACCAGCTGGCTCAAGTTACTGCAGCTTCTTTCTGCTGCTGCAAATAGAATGTGAATTTTAAGTGACCAAAACAGAAAACCTGCTGCTTGGGATTCTATGACCAATTCCTGGGTGCTATAATAGAAACTGCAATCTGTTCTGCAGGTGGGTCCTTAGGTTTGGTATTGCAGGTAGAAGCAAAGCAAATGGTCTACATTGATTAGGGCATTCTGTGAACCATGGGAATAATATAAATACAGATGCCTCCAACAGATGTTTGCATTCAGTTTAGTGGTGGGAATTGAGCAGGTCTGTGTCTCTTAAATATATACATATACATATGTATACATATATATGACATAGATACATACACATATGTGTGTATATACACATATATAATTATAAAATTGATTGTGGTGCAAAAGTGTAGTTATTTAAAAGTGACTTGGACTTTAGTTAACATATTGCCCATTAATTACTGCTACTGCAGTCAAAAAGATGGCTCAGTGGTTAAGAGCACTGACTGCTCTTGCAGAGGACCCTGGTTGATTCCCAGCACCCATACAGCAGTCACAATGGTGGCTTGGCTTTCTTCTCTGGCTACTTTGGGAAGTATACATAAATGATGCACATGCAAACAAAACACTCATACACATAAAATAAAAATAAAGGAAAGATTGCTTTAAAAATTGCTTCCTGTAACTGCTTTGTAGTAGATGGGATAAGGCATCAAACCAATACAGCTTTCTCTCATCTGTTGAACTTGGATTGTATCTTAGTTAGTGTTTTGCTGTGGAGAGCCACCATGACCATGGCAACTCTTACAAGCAAAAGCATTTAATTGGGGCTGGCTTACAGTTTCAAAGGCTTAGTCCATTATTGTCATGGCAGGGAGCGTGGCAACACACAAGAGACATGGTGCTGGAGAGAAGCTGAGAGTTCTGCATCTGGATCCACAGGCAGCAGGGAGACAGAGAGAGAGATGGGGCCTGGCTTGAGCATTTAAAACCTCAAAGCCCACCCCAGTGACATACTTCCTCCCTAAGGCCACATCGACTCCAACAAGGCCACACCTTTCAAATAGTGCCACTCCTATGGGTCTGGGGGGCATTTTCATTCAAACCACCACAGATGGAATCAAGGAAGATTGATTTTGGACTTGAAGAAGGAGAGTTTTCTCCACCTGGAAGACTGAGAGTAGAGAAAAGGCATGTGATGCATTAGACAGGTACCTGTTTATGTGGACAGGCCAGGAGAAATGACTCTAGAGAGGCAGTTCCATTCACTCTACTTTTTCTAGCCTAGAATTTACCCAGCTTGCTCAAGCAGGGAATCCCTCCAATGGATCACACTTGCTAATATGACACAGAATATACCACAGGGATGGTGTTAGCCAGACTTCCCTGGTAGCCATGGAGTCATCTGGATTGATTGTTAGAACACACTCCTGACCCTTTCCACACTATATCAGGCTCTGGACCTGAGGACCTGAAGACCTGAGGACCTCCATTCTCACAAGAATGCATGTGGACACTGTCAGGTCCAGGAGCCACACTGGAGAACGTGTTGCAGACTGAAATGGACGACTTACCCTGTGTCCTTCCAGAGTAATGCAAGTTGAATCTAGAGGTGGTCATTGAGCTCACATCCTGAACAGTACATGCAGGGTCTCTGGGTCATGGGAACACTGATGCACCCTGCCAATGCAGATCCCAGGGACAAGACTCAAAAGACAAGCCACGTCTCATTTGTAGTAAGGTCATTTTATAAATCAATACATTTGCATCATAATTTCAAGCTTCCTCGTGGTTCTGACTATTTGCAACTCAATCGTGTTTTGTTTTCAAGTGCAAAATAATTGAGGGGAGTTGGCACATCACATGTTAGTATTAGCTCTAGGGCACTGTCATTGTGTCACCTTCAGAGCCATTTGGGCATGCTGGCCTTGGTTATCACAGCAGTTCCTCTTAGAGTTAATTGAATCTGAAGAAACTCAGTCAATAGGTGATTTGGGGTGTGAAGCAGTAAACAACTGGTTTTCTTGATTGCTTTGGCTGAACTGATGAAATGCCCCAGAAACAGCAGAAATGGTTCACTGTGTACAATTTACATTTTGGCTTTCCAGTAATTATAGTGTCTGTTAAGCCAGGACTCCCATAGGAATACTGTGAAATGTTCTGAATGGGTATGTCATTCATAACACATTGTTATCTTCATTATATTTACCTGAAACAAAGAGTTACAAAGACAAGACTGAAGTAGGTCAGAACAGATGGGTGGCCTGTTTGCTACCAAAGTTCATCTAGAGAAGTTACATTTGGATACTCTATTTCTGTGGCTGTGTGGGGAGTCAAAATGTTACATAACATCAATCCACAAATTCAAATGGACTTTTCTCTTTGATCCTTTAAGTCACTGCCTCAAGGTACTGCTGCTTGTAGTCACGAACCTTAAGAAAATGTCAAAGCCACTTAGCCTGTGTTTCCAAGACTTAGGGAGCTATCCATTTGTCCAGTGTCTTGTCATGTACATCTTGTGGCTGTAGTGATGCTGAGCATTTGACACTCAGTTATCAGAATGGGATAAGTGTGGATGACTTGGTAGCTAGCTACCCCTTGGAATGTATGGCCAGTTGTACTATGTTTGGAGTCTAATTCCCATAGCTGCCATTAGCCAGTTACTGAACATGATAAAGAAACAAACATGACACTCAAATGTCCCGACTAGGGTTTGAATGTGTCATTCCCACCAAAATTTATACTGAAACCTGATCAACAAGATAATGGCGTTGGCTAATTGGTTCTCTGCAATTCTTGAGGGCTCCTTCCTGTGAATGGATGAGAGAATTACAGAAAGGGTGTGATGGAATGGGATCCTAATCTTCTACTATACGAAGAGGCAGGGGAAAGCCTGGTCCTGCCATGCCAAGGCTGCGGTCTGGATCTTGTACTTTCAGTTTCCAACACCATGAGGGAATTAATTTCTGGTTTTGTTTTCTGTTTCTTTTTATAACTCACCCAGCATTTTGGGAACTTTTTTTTAAGATTTATTTATTTATTATGTACACAGTGTTCTGCTTGCATGCGTGCCTGCATGACAGAAGAAGGCACCAGATCTCATTATAGATGGTTGTGAGCTTATCATGTGGTTGGTGGGAATTGAACTCAGGACCTCTGGAAGAGCAGCCAGTGCTCTTAACTACTGAGCTATGTCTCCAGCCCCATTTCTGTTCTTTATCAGTTACCCAGAGTATTAGTTACTTTTCTCATTGCTGCAACAAAATCCCCCAAAAAAGCAACTTAAGGAAGGAGAATTTTATTTTAGCTGATGGTTTCTGTACATAACAGTAGGGGCAGTGGTTCTGTAGCAATGGGAACATATGATGTGGACTCCATGTTATGGTGGATAGGTGTCTGAGATAGGGTCTCTATTGCTATGAAGAGATACCGTGACCACAGCAACTTTTATAAAAGAAACTTAATTGGGGATGGCTTACAGTTTCAGAGCTTTAGTCCATTATCATTATGGAGGGACATGGCAGCATACAGGCAGACATGGTGCTGGAGAAGGAGCTGAGAATTCTGTATCTTTGATCCACAGGCAGTGGGAAGAGAACTGAGACACTGGGCATGGCTTGAGCATGCGAGACCTCAAAACCCATCTCTCCTCTACAGTGACACACTTCCTCCAACAAAGCCACACCTACTTCAACAAAGCCACCCATCCTAATAGTGTCACTCCATATGAGCTTATAGGGTCCAATTACATTCAAACTACCATAACAGGTCACAGGAAATGAAAACTAGAATCAGAGTCATGCCTCTAAAGAGCTACTTCTCCCAATGAGGCCCCAAATCCCAGATGACACATACCCTCCTTAAACAGTACCATCCAAGGACCAAGTGCTTACACATTTGAACCTATAAGGGACATTTCACACTCAAACAGTCTTGACCATAGGCTCATGGACATGGGAAAATGTAAAACATTCCATTCCACAGAGTCCTCATAGTCTTAGTAGTTCCAACACTGTTCAGAAGTCCCAAGTTCAAAGTCTGTTCTGAGACTCAAGGCAAATTCTTACCTGTAACCCTGTAACACCAAAAACAATGTTACATACTTCCTACATATGATTATCTTTAATAAAACTGTCATTCCACAAGGGATGGCAAGATAGTGAGGAAAGATCAGAGAAGCCAACAGGGAAAACATTAAACCATCTAGCCCCTGACCTGCATTTAGGGGCATGTAATGTCATTATTTGAGCATTAACAAACTTGGGTAGGACACAAGGATTTCTCTTAGACTGACTCCATTCAAGTGCCAACAGCTTTCCTCAGCAGACACCCCATATACTTAGCCCATGCAACACGCTGGGGTCACCACTGCAACTCAGCCTTCACCTTACAATTGCATGCACAACCCATTCAGGAGCTCCATGCAAGGAATCTGACCTTGCTACACACTGTGTCCCCACATCCCTGCCCTCCCCCAAGAAACTTTGCTGCATGCCCCATAGTCCAATAACTCTTGCATTCTGCAAGCCTGCAAAATCAGTACCACGTGGACAAGGTTAAATTCTGCTGTGGCTTGAGATGTAGCTGGCCCTCTTAAACGGAAACTTCAGGAGTCCCTGTGCACCTACATGTCTGAACTTGACAAAGCATTTCCCTGGGTGGTCGTTTTCTGAGCAGTGTCCTCTGTAGCTGCTCTGTTTTCCAGCCACTCTTACACTGAAAAGGAAAAGTCTTTTTAAGTGTATTTTTACACCCTGAGCCCTTTGATGGGAAGGATTTCAATCTCCAGGCACCTTTCTTATTGTCATGACAAAAAGTGCTCAGCTTCCCTTCAATGGTGGTAATCTGTTTGACAACTTTAAACACATTCAAGTTCTCTTCCTTGATAAATTGTATGTGGCTGAGTTCACACATGTGTGTGGAGGTCAGAAGACAACCTCAGGTGCCATTCCTCTGTTGCCTTCCTCCTTCATGTGAGAAAGGGCCTAACATTGGATTGGAAATTTGCCAAGTAGTCTAAACTTCTGGAGATGTACCCATTCTTCATGTCCCATTTCACCCTTACTGGAATTACAAGTGTGTACCACTATGCCTGACTTTTTTTTTTTTTATTATGTGGAGTGTGGTGCTCCAACTCAGGTCCTCATGCTTGTGAAGCAAAGGCTTTACCACATGATCCATCTACCCATTGCCAAATTACAGATTCTTTTTACATCTCTTTGCTCTGCTTTTTCTCCACCTCAGTGTACATATGGCTAAAAGCAACAAACAATAACAATGCCTGAATATGCTGTCTTGAAATTTCCTCTGGCAAATAAATTAGTCCATTACTTTTGCGTTCAGCCTCATTCAACTTTTCAGGACAAAGGCAAAACACAGCAAGATATTTCATCAGGACATGTGGGGGACCAAAGTATTTCCACTATGGAATATTTTGAGATTCAGCCTTGGGTCTCACTAAACATGGAGCACCGGAAAGCTCCGGCCCACTATTGTATTGTTAATGTCAGTAAGGCTACCACTGTTTACTATGGCCTGAGGGTAATATGCCTCTTATTTGCATCTGTATGTGCCTAAGCATCTAATAGGCCCTCACCTGGGCAGAGGAGAGAGGCGTGTGAATAACTTGTGAATATAGAAGGTTAGGAAGAGAGGCAGTGGCCAGAGCATAGGGAACAAAGAGAGAAATGTTTGCCTTGTGGTATTAGCAGGATGGTTAAGAAACACCAGAAAAGATGGCTAATAAAGAAATGACTCTAGTTCCACAACATGGAACTGAGAGCTCTCTGAAGATGACAAGATGCCTGTGTTTGGTCTTTATCGCCGTTGGATTGCTCGGAGCTTTCAGGTCCACACATCCCACTCAGGTAGAACCTCATGGACTAAGGCTGAGACATGCTGGGTCACGACAAGGACACAACAGGAATGGCCTCTAGCCAAAGTCCTGGTAGAGCCCTTGTTCATATCTGAAACCTGTGAGTACAGTCCCTATTGTCTGCATCTTTATCTACCTTCTATCCTTCCAGGTTTCCACTGGAATCAACCACTAGGCTCTGTTTAGGGTATTCTAGTGCTTCTCCCATCTTCATCTCCAATCTCTCTCTCTCTCTCTCTCTCTCTCTCTCTCTCTCTCTCTCACACACACACACACACACACACACACACACACCAGCTCTGAATGTCTAAGAAACATACTATCAGTTCCTCTCAGCAATGACATGCTTCTTACTGGGAGTCTTCTGTATTTTCTCATTGTTGTGACATTAATACCTGGAGGAAGCATAGGAAGAAAAGAAAGGATTATTTCAGCTTCTGGTGTCAGAAGGCACAGTGCCCCGTGAAGGGAAAGGTGTGGCTGAATGCTCAGTGACAATGAGATCGCATGAGTGGTAGACAGGTGTACACAGTACAGGATAGAACCAGAAATGGGTATAGCTTTCAAGTCCCACCTCCAGTGACACCAGCGATGCCCCACACCTCTAGAGTTCCATAACCTCCAAATTACCACCAGCTGTGGGGACAGACAGGTGTCAAACACAAGAACCTATGGAGCCATTTCACACTCCAGTCGAACACTGAATCTCAGGTATTCTGTTACAGTAACACATGTAGACTGATACTGTCTTTCAATGCATACTTTGCCTTGGGGACTGTCTTATAGTCCTGTTTCCATGCAGTTGAGACTGTATGCTGAAGGTTCTTTCTACCCATTCTTATTCTTTGCCCCTTGTCCTTCTCTAGGGTTATCTCAAATTTCTTTCATATCTATTACTGTCAACTATTTCTCAAAAGACTCAAAAGAAACAATATCTATGAATTTTATAGCATCATAAATAAAAAAATTAAGAAGAATATTCATAAGGAAAATAGTACCTGACATGAAGTAAAAAAACAAATCTGAACATTTAACATTGTTTATTTGCCAGTCTTACATACGATGTAAGTATAAAACCATATGAGTGTGTATGTGAATGTGTTCGACAAATACACGTATATTCATGTATTACTACATACTTAGACTTAGAATTTTGTTTTTATCTATCTCTCTATTGAAGTACCAAGACTGTATTTTTAATGACTATGTACTATTTCATTTTATAATTACCCCACGTTTTTCTTCTTTAGATTGTCTCTTATTTTCTAGTCTATATACATAAAACTTGTCAGTATTTTAGAATTCTCTCCCATGTGTAGATGCTCCCTGGTTTGCTCATAAGTTTGTGTCTGATAGAAAAATCCACAGGCTCACTCTCCACACTGTGTGCTAGGGATGCATAGCCAGGGTCAGAGCCTCATATTTATTAACTGAGTCTCTTTTGAACAAGCATCTTCAACCACAGTGTCTGTAACTACAAAGTTGAAGAGTTGCAATGGACAATCCCTGTGGTCACATCAGTCTTTGATTTGCCTGGTGGACCAGCTCCTCATCCAATGCCATCATTTTCTTGTTTAGGGTTGTATGATAAAAAGAAGGGGTGCCATTGGTGATGGGTCTAGGACATTGTTTTGCTTGGTGTCCTAGAGAGTATTCAGCATTATATTGGAATAATGTTGATTCCACATACTGTCTGTGTGTTTTTAAATTACCTTTGGTTCAGATTGTGAAGTGCATTAGAGCCATGTGAACTTGTTCCCCAAGCCCCACACAAACTATTGTTTGTTCTTTTAGATGCTAAAATCTCAAATGTGACTTTTTTCTTTGTGTTTCCTGATTTTATATTTGACTCAACCTTCATTTTTAACGAGGCCATTTTAACAGTGTTTCTCTGGCATAGCCTGTGCCAGGAACTGAGTCACGGAGACATTACTTTTAATGTTCAGGAATTTTCATCTGAAGAGCCAGGACACTGAGGAGAGGCAGGGAGGACAAAGGGACATCTGAGAACCAGCCTCTATGTCTCAGTGCCTGCCAAGGGCTGCCACTGTGGGAGTTGGAAAGAAGGACAATGACGGACACTGGTCTTGGAGGCTGGAGATGGTCCATGTCCTGCTCCTCAGAGGCGAGATGTGTGGGAAAATAGGTTTCAGAAGCTTTGTAATAACATGGTAAGCTTTGGGGCCCGCCAGGAGAGCATTTCAGGATTTGGGCTCTAAATACACAGAAGTTTGTTTTTGGTAAAGATGTAAAGAGAGCCACTCAATGTTTTACAGAATAAAAATAAAAATAGCTCTGGGATGAATAGGAATGACAAAAACTTCCACAAGACAGGTTGCAGTGTGTGGTCCAGCCACTACCTAGTGGGAGCTGTGCAGAGAATGGCAGCTAAGCTGTTGGGCTACACATACATGAGACAACACAGCTATTGCCAGTTGTTCCACGCTTCTGCCTAGGTATCCTTAGAGGAAATATGCTTTTTGCTCACAGAGATGAGCCTTACCTAGATTTTTCATTAATAGCTCCAGAGAACTTTGGGAAATATAGAACAAATGTTGCCTTTCCTCCAAATAGATTTTTGACAACAGAGAATGAGTTGTGCAATTTCTAGCATGCTAATATCAACCAATGCTGGACTATACCATGTTTTCTGAATGAGATTTTGTCTAATAGACTAACTGGTACCCAGAATGCCATGTTACCCAGACATGAATTTTAGGGTCTTGCCAGTTAAGCATAGAACCTCTGATGACGTTCCTCTGAAAACAAAACCTAGACAAGGCCTGGATGTGTTAGCAAACTTAGGAAAGGATCCTGGGGACCAGGAGTGAGATTGCTAAAGGAATGACATAGAACTAGGGAAAAGGCCAAGGCACGATGACTGTGAACTGCTGAGGACATCAGGGATTCGGTCCCTACCACAGACCCTTCAAGGAGCCAAGGAGACTGTCCCTCAGAACAAAGGTGCTAGGGAATTTTTTCAATAATTTCTGTTCCCTGTTTGTTGAAGATGGTCTGAAAGCCAGGGGAAAGAATTTCTGTCCTCCAGAAATTCTAAACAGTAAGAGCCAGATTAGACAGATGATAGTGGGGACGGTCATAATAAAGACATTTATTGTGGAGCTGGATTACTGTCTTAGAGCTAGCCTGCTCACAGTTTGTCATCTGGAATCAGGGAAGCTGGGCCTGCAGTTCAATCTGAGCTTTAAGACCTAAGAACCAAGCTTCAAGAGCAGGAGAAAACAGGAAAATAATAAGAATGAAGAAGGAAAAAAGAAAAGAGAAGGAGTGGAGAGCACGGCTCACAGAGAGACGAGAGACTGCCCATCTCCATCCTTCTGTTCCATCCCGCCCTCATGGGGCTGGTGCATATTGGTGATGGTGTATTATATTAGTGTCCTGATCCAGATGCTAACTCTTCTGGAAACATCTTCACAAGAACACTTAGAAATAATTTTTCTTCAGCTGTGGGGCATCCCATGACACAGTCAGGTTAGTGCAAAAAGTCTCCTAAAATATTAACCTCCTCACTTCCAGATCTCATCTTTGTGAGATCAGAAAACTATGGGGAAAATCCTTACACCACAGAGGTGCCTTAGTATACACTTGAGGCAAGACATTGAGACTGTCTCCTGACTAGTTCTGGTTTTAGGTCTGCCCAGGAGACTGGTGGCCTTAATCTGCAGAGGCCAACCACCATTGACTCCTCAGTCAATGACACTGCATCTTACATTGCTGAGTTCTATACTGTCTTAGCAGAGACCATCCTAGGGAATATAGCTCTGTGTTAGGGTCTCTGGTATACCTGTAAGCCAATTCTAACATGCTTTCCTTGTTATGGAATATTAATTTGTGTTACATTCATCTATGCTGTGGAACATTTGTTAAACGAGGCAAAGATGTGCTGCATTTGTTTGATTAGATAAAGTTAACCTGGGGTCAGGATGCTGAGTCAGCAACTAGCTGACAGGAAGTGGTAGGGAGGAACCATGTGTAGCTAGGGTTCTTAAGTGGGGAGTGAGCAGAAGGACACCTGTTTTTTGGGGGGAGATATGAGCTGGGAGAGAAGGTTAGCTACTTGCTATTCAGCCACTTGGTCCCACTGAGCTGATGTTTAAAATTGTTAAAAGGATGTATTTCACATTATGTATATTTTATTGCACTTGTTAAAGAAAAGAAGAAGAAACCCAGAAAGGGGAAAGTGGGTTTTTGCAGATGCTCACAAATCAGGGTCTTCTTGCAGTCATGGATACAGAGGAGCAGCTTAGGTTTCACTCATGCAGCCCAGCACAACTCCCTCGGTGTCTAGTCCTTTTATCAAATGCAGACAGTGGGGAAACAACCCAAACTGTCCAGTGGTTGGACCTGCTCAGAGTCTCACTGCCACATTGTTGCCATCAGTTCCCAAAGGATGGAGTGACTTGGCTATGGGTGACCTCACAGCCACTTCTGCAGGAGGTTTCATTGTTAGTACTTCAAATCTTTCCCACATAGGTGATGGGTATTCCATGACGGTGAATCATTTTCTGGGACTTTGAAGTCATTCACAAGATAGAAACAGCTGCACCTGACCCCCAAACTACGGACGCACCTCTCTTGTTTGCTAGGCACTGCAGAACTGGCTTCAACTGGAGAAAGACCAAGGCAAAAGCATGTGAGCTTAGGCGTCACAGGAACTCACATCACACTGGCACCATGCAGGGAGCATTGGTGTGGTCTGTGGCCTGACACTCCCGGCATCCCATGCATTCCATAGAACCTTCTCTGAATATGACAGGAAAGCTGAAGTGGGGGACGTATACCTGTGGCCACACTGTACAAAAACATAATTAAAAATATGTGACTCCCACTGGGAGAGGGAGAAACAGGAAAAGATTTTCTACATAGAGTAATGAAAGCAAAGGAACATAGAAGAAATGATTTTACCAGGAAATCACCAGTTTGTAAATATTTAAGATGATTGAAATATTTATTTTTTATTTTTATTTAAGTGTGTGTGTGTGTGTGTGTGTGTGTGTGTGTGTGTGTGTGTGTGTGTGTGTGTAGACACCTGGGAAGGTCAGAGATGTGTCAGGTCCTCTGGAGCTAGAGTTACAGGCAATTCACCCCATGGTTGCTGGAAACCAAACGCCTGTCCTTTGAAAGAGCAACAAGTGCTTTTACCTGCTGAACCATCTCTCCATCCTTCCATCTCACAACCTTTACTTCATTATTTATTCAGAAGAACAATTTGCAACATATGCTGAAACCACTGGGTGAAAGTTTGAGAACAAGATAGTCTCATTGTTTCAAATTACCACTCTGCAGATTATTTTCAACTAAAAAGGAGGGGAAGATAACTTTACAATGACTATATCTGGCAGGAACTCTATAAATAAGAAATCACATGTGATTACTTTATGGATGTCATAAGGAATAGATCCCTCTCTCTATGAGTGTGATTTATCATTGTATAATAGATCAATATGTCTTTCAACCCACCTTTAGGAAATTTCTTTTTCTGTAGCAGGTGGTGGTTAACACAGTGACCCACAACAGGCTACACTGAAGAGGGTGAGAGACTATAGAATGCTCCGCCTTAAAGGGAACATATATACAGTACCTCCCTGTCCTCTCAAGGCTCAGAGATCCTTGTAGAAGAGCAGGCAGAGAGAGTGTAGGAGCCAGGGGTGGCAGATGATGACCACAAGGAAGCAGGGCAACTGCACATGTGAACTCACAGTGATTGACACAATCCGTTCAATTCCCCGCCAGACCAAATCCCATTTAGAAAGGGAGGGTCAGTTTTCTCTTAAGAGCATAGCCTGGATAAGTTGACCATTCTCCAGTGGAACACCACATGGCTAAGAATATTTGGAATCAAATCAGACTTGGGGTTTAAAAGAAAAAAATACATAAAGTTGGATGGGTAGGGAATGGGACATGGATCTGAGAAGAGTTGAGTGGAGGGGACAGTGAGTATAGTCACAACAGTGTTGAACTCAAAACTCTCAGAGAAGTAATAAGGTTTAAAAGGAAAAGGACAGATGCCAAAGAATGGAGGTTTTGTTCCATCTTTCTCTCTTTCCGTATAAACTGTAGTCCTCGAGTGTTGCTTTATAATAATATTTTAACTAATGAATGAAAGAGACTTAGAAAATTAGAGTATTTAAGGAGCTGGGGTTAAGAACACTGGCTGCTCTTCCAAAGGTCCTGGGTTCTAATCCCAGCACTTCCAGGGCAGCTTACAACCATCTGTAACTCCAGTCCCAGGGAATACACTCTCTTTCTGGTCTCAGTGGGTACCAGACACACACATGGTGCAAAGACATACATGTAGACAAAACACCCATATACAAAATAAATTTTAATTAGCGTCTTCTCATTTAGTAAATGAACAACAAAGGCAGTAAGAGTTAATGACTACTGTCACCTCAGATAAACTATGAGAATTGCCCCCTATCTCTTCACCAGACCATAGGAAAATCCTGGGATGAATATGGTCACTGGAGACCCACCCAGCTGCTCCTTTCAGGAAACATCCGAGGACAGGTGAGAAAAGTTGAATTGCAAGGGCATCTGATCAGCTAAATCACTCCAGAGGCCCAAGGACCCAGCAAAGAATATGAAGAAAAGGAAAGTATGATCATGTTAAAACTCCAAGCATGCCTTCGTAAGAGCAAGACAGGACGATGATGTGCAGTCATTCACAATTTGGTGAAGGAAGTCTTTGCACAGCAGCAATTAGAATTAAGTGATGGAAGAAGGCATGGTGGCCCACTCATTTAGTCCCAGCACTTGGGAGGCAGAGGCAGGCAGGATCTCAGAGTCTGAGGCCAACCTGGTCTGCAAATCGAGTTCCAGGACAGCCAGGGCTACATAGAGAATTGTCTCAAAAACAACAACAAAAGTGCTGTAAGAAGGTACCATGGATGTACAAGGCAAGACTGGAAACCTCATTTCCATCACCTTGTAGGACAGAAACTGACTTTCTGCAGAGTGAAGCCCAGGCAGAGAGCCTGTCTCTGCAGTGCCACCCACACTTATCAATGGCTGCTCAGTCTTGTGGACCCCCAAAGTAAGACATAATAACATGTGTTATTTTCAAGGCCTCACTGCTTTCATTCCCGGCTGGCATCAGCTCTGTGTGCCTTCTGGGGTGTCAAGTAGAGATGAAAAGTGTTTCTACTACCACCCTGTTGCTTTAAAAAAAACACATCCAGTGAGCCAGCTGTGGGAGGACAGAAGGTATCGTAATGCTTATGCAGTCGGTGTTGCCTAACCAGTTCTCAGAACTTCCTCCCCGCCTGCCCATCCTGCTTGTGTGGATGGGGTCTGCATGGAGGGCTTGTGTGGATGGGGTTTGTTCTCAACATGACATCTTGGAAAAGCTTTGTTTCCATTAAAAGGTGGAAAAACGTCTTTTATTCCATAATTTTAAGTATGGTTTGAAAAAAATAAATCAAATATTTTGTTGTTTTAGTTTTCTGAGATACGGTCCTGGAACTCACTGTGTAGACCAGGCTGGCCTCGAACTCACAAAGAGCCACCTGCCTCTGCCTCTGCCTCCCAGAGCTGGAATTAAAGGCATACGCCACTACTGTCCAGTAGGATCGGTGTTCTACAAAGCAGTGTCCACCATAAATTCACAGGATTCCTGTGTGACCCATCTTCTGGAAACATGAAACAGAGAGGAATACAGGGTTGCATTCTGCAGTTAACGATCATTGTTGAGGATGCGGATGGCACAGCTGTTAAGTCAGCAAGACTAGGCTGGGAAGCAATTCCAATACCCGAAGAGCATGCTCTTCCCAAGGCACTCTGTGCAAATTTGAGGGGTGGTGATCTCCCGTGAAACAGAGCAACTGTGACACAGTGTGACAAACCATACCCAGGGCCCAAGCCCATGAAATGCTGTTGGTCTCCACCAATCAAGAGATTCCCTCACAGGTGTGCCTAGAGGCTTGGTTCTCAAGAGAGTCTAGAGCCTGACGAGTTGGTAAACAATCATCAGAGCTGGCTTAAGTCAATGCTCTGAGTTATATAAAGCAAGTCTTGTGACAAAGGCCACCTCTGCTATGATCCAAAAGCATCAAATGTGGAAACTGAGGATACAGTTCACAAACTAGCATGTGGTACCCTACCCTTGCTCATAGGTGGTTGTGCATCTGGCTTCTGTTGTTTTGTTTTTAAGTAAGCAAGTTAGCTAGAAATATGTATTAAATGAAAATATGTTACATAACAATTACCATCTTCTACTTTTCTTGAAAATGCCTAAATTCTCATGTAGCAAACAATTGAATAGAATTGATGAGCTGTCTCCAGCAGTTCTTTCCCCTTCCTCTCTTCCTTCATCCCTTCCTTCCTTCCTTCCTTCTTTCCTTCCTTCCTTCCTTCCTTCCTTCCTGTATGTATGTATGTGTGTGTGTGTGTGTGTATGCGCGCGCACCCACGAACATATATGCATGTGGACAGAAGACAACCTTGGGTGTTGCTCCTCTGACACCATCATCTGTTTGTTGCTGTTTTGCTTTGGAGACAGGATCTGGCATTGGCCTGGAGCTTACCAAGTGGACTAGGCTTGCTAAACAGCAAGCCCCAGAGATTCATATGTTTCCATTTCCCCAGTCATGGGGAAGCACACACAGCCACATCTCACTTTTCCTAATGTGGATTCTGGAAATCAAATTCCGTCCCCATGCTTCCGATATACACGTTTTACTGTCTGAGACAGCTCTCTTCGACCACCATTCTCTTTCTTGCTTAGCTTATGGAAGCACCTGTGTTGACGACCTCAGGCTACTGCCTTCCATTCATCAGTTTCTCTCCCTTCTGTAGTCTTGCCCTTGCTCCTTCAGTCTTCTGGTGCTGATTTGACTTCTTTTTTGATGGTCTCTTATAGAGAGATATTGACTTGGTCTTGATGGGAGGACTCCTGTCCATTGGGAAGTTTTATGTATAACACTGTGAGAGTTTGGAAGCTGATTTGGCTCCTCAGTGAGTATTAAATTGGCCCTCGGAGACCAGGTTTTGTCAGAAAAACCAAGTGTCAGCCTTCAAGGCTAAAGACCCAAGTCTTGTGACTAAATTCACTGTGGTTAACTAACTTGAGACTGGACTACTAGATGTTACCATTAGGTATCCTTCATAAATAGGATTTAGAAATTACTTTGTAAATGGTACTAAACTGGTAATTTATGAGTGTGTGTGTGTATATGTGTGTGCTTGTGTGCGTGTGCGTGCATGTGGCATACGAGTGGAAATCAGAGGACAGCTTGAAGTAGTCAGTTCTCTCCTTTTCCTGAGTGTCCTAGGGATCAAACTCAGGCCTGGCAACAGCTTCCTTTACCTATAAAATTGTCTTACCAACCCCCTTATTTTGTTTTTATAAGTCATATCTGCCTACAACATTATATTTTTATATGTAGGTGGTGTGTGTGTGTGTGTGTGTGTGTGTGTGTGTGTGTGTGTGGTGGTGGTGGTGGTGGTGGTGGTGGTGGGAGATTGAATTAGAAAGGGCCCAAAAATGAAAGTTTTCATTATAAAAAAGTTATCTTTGCCTTTGTAGTCATCTCTTCCTGAAGTGCTGGGTGTATGTTTTCAACTGCTTTATTTTATTAGTGTTGCATTCTGTGACTCTTCATATTCTGTGAAGGATTTTTGCCTTTTCTAACTCTGGAATTGTCTTCACTCTACTCCCTTAATGCCAGTGCCTCTGCACTCACCCACTAGCCTCTTTTATTTTATAATTTAGAAAATGTCCACCTACATACTGCACCTTAATTGTGTCATCTGCCAAAAGGCAGGATGATTGGGAAAGAGAATCTTAAAAACACTTCCTACACATTCACACATTGTGGAGGGCTTACATTGTGGGCACTCTGGAGTCCCACTGTGTCTGGGAGAACTTCAAAATGATTCATGCAGAAAATAACTTTGGGAAGATGAACTCTGGAAGATTCTCTGAGGCACGAGTGGTGGAGTTCTGACTCCCAGGATATATCTTGTCCAGCACATTCATGAACACACCATTTCATTAATTCATCTGCTCACTAACTCATTTACTCATAAAATCCTTACCAAGGATCCACTTGAGCAGGTGGTCAGAGATACTATCCACGCTGTGTACAAGCAGAAGACACTGTGTCTTGGGTTCCTTGCACATAGACACTGCTTTCCATTTTCCCAATATAATCAGATGTTCATAATCTCAGAAGCAGTTGTTGCTGTTACTGATGGCAATAACACAGACCAGACAGTTCACGTTTGCTACCACATAAGTGACTGCAGTTGTTTTGTATCCTTCACTCTGGGGTAAGGCCATTTGGCAGCTCTCAGGGGTTTCCAAAAATGCCACGGAGATTTATGTGTGTAGTATATGCTTTCCTCATGTAAGAAGGTATCTCTGGAGGATAAATTGGAAATTGCTATAAATTTTAAGCTAGAAACTGACAACTACTTAAAGAATATTTCTAACTACCATTTCCAAATAATGAAAAAGCATGACAAAGTGCCAGAAATTAATTTTCCATTCTTTATTGTTGCCCTGTCAGCATCACACCAGGTAGAAGCACCTGAAGTGAGTGTCGGCTCTGTGACATGCTGAGAAAATAGTCTCTCAAGACTGTTTTTGGAAACATGTGCATACTTGATTAACAAATCAGTTGCAGAAAGAAAGATCCTGCCTAAGCAATTACTTAAACTTCTAATTTCTATAAATTAGACTATCCTCCACAGGGACAATCCAATAACTAAAATACAGGGGGTAAATTCCTTTCGTGATACAAAAACAGTGTTTGGGGTAATTCTTTGGAGGTTATAAACTTTATATTTACTTGTGTTTTGCCTTCTAGGAATCAAAGAGGAAACACCATGTTTTTAAAGGAATAAATACCATGTTTTGTCTTTAGTGAGTTTTTTGAAACATCAAAGCCTGCCACTCAGTGACACACCTCCTACAACAAGGCCACACCTCCTAATCCTTCCCAAACAATTCCACCAACTGGGAACCAAGTATTCAAATGTGTGAGCCTGTGGGGGCCACTCTCATTCAAATCACCACAGTGAGTACTTGGAATTCAGACTAAGAAACAAACATCCACACTATGATTTTTATATAACCAGTATAAGTAAGACCCACTACATTTCTTCTGCCACTATGCTAAGAGGTCTGAGAGCCTGGAGACATCCATAATTCCTGTCTTACTGTGTTATGATGAAACAGAGGGAAGCCTCATCAGAAACCAGACTTGGCCACCTGCTCTTTGTCTTCCAGCCTCTAAAGCTGGAGTCTAAACAAACTTCTTTTCTTTAGAAGCCACTTAGCTTTCAGTATTTTATTTAGCAACACAAAAACCGTTAAGTTTTGGCTAGGTGCTAATTAGGCCACCTACATCAGCATCTTTCTCACAACGGCTGTAAAGTAAATGACAAGCAGGCTACCCAAGGACTTCTGTGACTCTACGACCCTCTAAAAAGCTCCCCAGGTACCCAGATTCCAGAAAAACAATGTTAGATTTCAGACCAGATGCTACATGGGCCATGCTCCATCTCTCTGCCTCCGAGAGAGAGAGAGAGAGAGAGAGAGAGAGAGAGAGAGAGAGAGAGAGAGAGAGAGTTCACTGAGTAACCTTCTAAGACTTCCAAGGCACTTCCTCTAGGAAGTTCACTGGCCTAGGCTACTGGACTCCAGGACATCAGAGGGCTCCTGATACGATAGGAACCCCTTAACTAAATGTGCTTCCTCTCCCCAAACCCCTCTGCATCCTCTAAGCCACACACCAACAAGATTATTTTCCCAGAATGCTCTTCTCCTCTCCTACCTCTTGGGAATCAGAGAGCACCTAAGGACAAGCAGTATACAGTCCATCACCTCCCCTCCCTCTGAGACCTCTAGAAAAGGGCCCACATTCTGTCTCCTGGCCTGAGCTCCCCTCAGGGCCCCACCACGTTGTCTTTCTGTACTGATAATAATTCTGACAATCCTCTTACCCCAAATCATACTCCTCAATGTCCCCTCTTGAAACCCTAACAGTAGAATCTTTAAACTCTAAAACAGCAGATATTATATAATATGGAATCCAGTTTGAAAGGCAAGGACTGCAGTGAGCCCATCCCACTCCAGAATCACAGGCATCCAAAGTCAGCATTGACTTTGTTCAATGTGTGAGTGAAGTTGATCTCTTCCCCTTGGTTGTTACCCTGACTCATGTCGTTGCTCAGACCTCCGTGTGACTTGGCTAGTCTCCATAACCCCAGTCCAACATTTTTATCTATGTCCTTAACAAAGTCTGCTCTATCAAGGCAGAATGGAAATGCCTATCCCACAACAATTAAGAGCTATGATGAGGGAAGTCCTTCTATGTATATGTTTGTCTTATTGGTTGATAAATAAAGCACTGTTGGCCAATAGGAAAGCAAGATAGGTGGGGCTAGGAGGGAAAGAGGATTCTGGGAAATGTAGTAAAGACACAGTCGCCATTTGATCCCTGGGAAGACGGGATGCATAAGGCCGGCGTCCTTGATAAGTCTTTATAAAATATATAGATTGATAGTTATGGTTGATAATTAAGACTGAGATAGCAGATAAGAAATTCTAGTCATTGGCCAGCAGCATTGTAACTAACATAAGACTCTGTGTGTTGTTTGGGGGCCCTAACGTGGTGGCAGAAGCTGGCAGCTGGCAGAAAGAGTTATCATTACAGAGCTACTTTAAGGATAACAGGTGTCTGTGTGCTTAGCACCATCCTCCACTGGTTCCAAAGGCAAAGGAACAGAGATGCTGCCTTGAGACAGTGGAGCTGTAGCCACTGCCCCCAGCTCCTGCTAGAGGACAGTGGTATTGAAAGGCCTGCTGCCTCTCTGTCTCCCCCCGCCTATGCCGATGCTGGGTGTTCTCTCTGGAGCAGCCAGGATGGGCTGGGAAGGATGATGGCGGGAGGAGCAGTTGACCGAGGGCAGCGCGGCGGGGACTGAGCAGGGCAGGGCCAGGATGCGGCCAGGGGCTGGAGAGTGCAGCGCGGGCGATGCTGCTTGTCTGGGAGCTGCGAGCTGCCGCGGAGCCGCCCTGCTTCCCCTTCATCCCGCTGTCCCTGCCCCCGCCGGCCTCCACTTCCCCCGCCGACGCACGCCCGGCTGCCGTCTTCCCTCCTAAGCCGGTTCACCCAGGCGGGGCCGCGACCCAGGCCCAGCACCGCGCCCCGGGGCTGGGGCCGAGCGGGGAAAGGGCGCCCCCCGCCCCCACGCCCCCGATGGGGAACCTTCGTCCCAAGGTCAGCCACCTGGGCGCGGAGGGAGGAATCAAGTCTGTTGTACCAGACACCAGACCTTGAGAATATGCTGATCTGGAATGGCTCTGTGCCTCATTTGAACCATCCAATAGAATCCCTGTTCCTCGCTTGCGTTTTTTTCTATAAAAAGGCACCTCTCCCTTGGCTCGGCGCGCTTGGCCTCAGAAAAGCCAAGTCTCCCGGGTACCTGCATCCTCAATAAAGCCTCTTGCAAATTGCATCCAAGTTCGTGGTCTCGCTGGTTCCTGAGTACGGGGTCTCCTCCTACGAAAGTACCTCTTTGGGGGTCTTTCAGTATACACTAGTGTCACGAAGCATTGGGGACTCTTATAGGAGTTTGTGAGATGAAACAAAGGGAGCGGGCCTGCCTTCCTGAAGATAACCAGCAGACAGTGTCTTGTAGCCACCTCTTGGGGGCAAGGTGTGCTGGACCTCCCAGGGTAACTTAAAATGCCACTGCCACATAGGAGGCCCAGGTAAAAACCATCTTCCTCAGTGTGAGTGAAGTTGATCTCTTCCCCGTGGTTGCTACCCTGACTCATGTCGTTGCTCAGACCTGACCTGCTTTGATTGGTCCTCTGACATCCGCCCTGATTCTCCTAGGGTTCTCTGTTTTCCTCTTCTCTACCGCAAATAACCTGATAGTAAAACACTGTTTTCAGTTTTTATCATGTCTGAATACATTATCTTTCTGCCTTTTCCAGCTGAAATACAACCTTTTGTGGGACAAACATCTTTGTCCATTTTTTACCTAATACAACTGGAAATTGATTGAGTAAACAAATAAACTGGCTGATTCACAATCTCTATACCTGTCCAGGGAAACCCTGAAACTCTAAAAGCTTCCCCAATTAGTAGGTCAGAAAAAGTCGGGAGGCAGTCTAGCTGAATTGGGAAAATAGTAGGAGGAAGATTTCAATTTTTGATTTTCTTGAACCATATAAGATGCATATTTGCATCTCAGACGTCACTCTTTCTGACGTCACCAGCCATTTTGAATACGCCTGACTTCTTTTTCTCCTCTCGCTCTAAAGAGACCTCTCTCCCTTCTCTCTTCCCTGTACCCCATAATTTTTCTGTCACATCTCAAAATAGCAAGCATTCTTCCTGCTGCATATGCATCTATACATATCTTTTTTGTGTAAATGAGTGTTTTAAGTAAAGTGTGAAAATGAACTTCAATTTCAAAACAGATATTCTAGTTAGATATGCTATTATAACAAAAAGTCTCAGATACAGACTCACTGAACAAGAGCAGCAACAAAGGATTGAACTGATTGATAGAGGAAACAAATCCTGATGTCTCTTTAGGTCTGAGAAATTAATGTAGATGATGATAACTGCTTTGTTGGGCATTGGGTCCCATTTCGAGAGGCCAAGGGCAGGTCCATTGAGTAACTGATGAAGTGAGCTCCACGATGGACCCTAGGTTTCTCGGGTATTCACCAAGTGTTTCTCTAAGGTCAGGATATCTGTCTTTCTAGGCTGCAGATTCCCCACCCTTATGATCACAGAACTCATTGGTGCTGTGGCATCTGAGGCAAATGCCTCAGAGAGACAAGAGAACACAGACAGATCTACAGCCCAGTGTGAAGAAAACAGAAGGAGATGGAGCCGGGAGGCACTCAGTGTTATAAATTCCTTTCCACAGTCGACAGCAGGAGCATCGTGCACTGACATCAAGAAGCCAAGAGCCCTACCTTCCAGTCTCCAGTGTGCTGAGAGCCAAATGTAACTGAAATTTAAAATATGTATGTGTTATTTTATCCTTCCAGCCTCTTCCCTATACATATCATCTATTTTAGGCAAGGGAATTACTGTTCTACCCTAATTTTTCCAGAAAGGAAAGCATAAATGCTACCCATTCTCATTGTTAGCCTCTGACAAAGTCCCTGAGACAATGCCAGTCCAGCCTTTTACTGGGCCTGGCTCAGAGGGAGTTTATGTCTATTCATTAATACACTGTGATAAACAATGCAAAAATCTGGAATACAGCCTAGTGCTAGGCATCATGAATTCCAAATTCTTAAATCTTTATGCAGAAAATTGCTTTTTTCTTACTACATGAAGATCTGGCTATCTTTAGGTTCAGGTAAGGGCACAACTTCCATATACATCTATGAGTTTTGATTACACAAATAAGCAAAATATAAAAGGGTTACCTTAAATATAGGATGTAGACATATTTCTCACAAAATTATTTGTGAATATGAAGAAGTTAGTAAACTCCAGTGCCAAAATTTATCAGAATCGCACATTTCAATGATCTGTAAATGTGTTGAATTAAAATAAAGCCAAGATGACTTTGATTTTTTAGCTTATATTTAATCCACTGATGCAAACAGTCATGTGGGCATAATTGAAAACAACATTATTTAAATTTTTGTGTGATATTTCTTAGCGTTGGCTATAGCTTCTATGCTGAAGTCTTGTCAAGCAGTGTTTTCTCCAAATCAGACTGTCACATCATGCCAAAGCAGGAAGTAGTTTCACACCATTCAAGCCTTTACTTCTCCCCTCCAATACACACACACACACACACACACACACACACACACACACACACACACACTACATGCTAATGATTTTTCGATTGTAGAACTTGGAGGGGAGCAGGTCCCCTATGCCTCCAGCTCACATCTGTACCTATCCCTAGGGTACACCCCTACCCCAGAGCCACCGAGCTACAACCACAGAGCAGGTACTTCTCACTGGAAACAACAACCTTATTATGAGAAGTGAAAAGAAATAGCATCCCTCTCGCACTGCCAAAGTGCCCTTCAATCTGTACACTGGGTCCTCCCAGAGGACACAGCAGTCACAGCTCAGTGGCCAGGGGCTGGAGGAAGGACCCAGGCAGAACCTGGAGCTCTGGCAGTTGCCATGGCAGCAGCAGGACTATGTAAAGCTTCCAGCGGCAGATCTGTCTCAAGAGTTTATAACACAACCATATGCCGTCTGTGTTTAACACATGCCGAGGGAAGGGTTCATTCTGTTTTTCCACTCCCTCTGTCAGCTTGCATTGAGATTATTTGGTGACACTCTGAGATGCAGGTCAGATGAGGTCTCTGACCCAGGTCGTCAAGGGATTCTGTAAGAGGGAAGGCTCAGCCCTTTCTGCTTGTTTGGAAGGAGCATGACAAAGCAGATACTTCTATGAGTTTAGCTATTGGCAAAAAGATGTCTGGTCCTGTGGTAACCGACACCCTTTACTAACTGCAGAGTGGCAGGTCTAAGAGTGAAATTGGTCCCACTGCAATAATGGATTACTTAGAAATGCTAAGAGTTATTATACAGATGATGCAGGAGACATGCCTTACATATACTTTTGGTCCAGAAACAGCACCAGCATTTATTTCCCTCCCTCCCTTCCTTCCTGGCTTCCTTCCTTTCTTACCCCCTCCTTTCCTTTCTTCCTTTGTTTTCTTCTTTCTTTCCTCAGTGTCTCACGTGTCCCAAGCTGACCTTGAACTCTTTATGTAGCTAAGGTTGACCTTGAACTTCTGATCCCTCTGCCTCTATCTCTCCAGTGCTGGGATTACAGTGCTGTACCACCACACCCTGTGGTCTCTGCAGTGCTGGGATGGAACTCAGGGCCTGGCACACACTGGGCAAGCACTCGACTGACCAAACTGCACCTCCAGCTCTGGGATTGTTCATCTCATGACAACTTGAGCTGACGTGGACTGCCCAAATTAAACACTGTTCCTGGCTGAGGACAGCCCTGAGTATGTGGGCTCAGCAAAGGAGATCGCCCCACTCAGTGTACTTTCCTATCATCCAGCCTTTGAGAATCTGAATAAAATAAAGGGAAGAAGGGAAGAGATTGCCTCATCTTCCATCTTCTCCAGTCCTGGGACTGGGGCTCACACCATCAGCCACACAGAATCTCTGGCTTTCAGATGTTGACTGGCTTAGCATTGGCTTTCCTCAGGCTCAGCTTGCCCGCGGTCAGGGGGTGGTGGGACTTCCTAGCCTTCATCCTTATTTAAGCCAGTTCCTTGTCCTTTCTAACATTTCTCTCTGTGTATCTCTGTCTCACTGTCTCTCTCTGTCTCGTGTGTGTTCATGTGCCCATATGTGTATGTGTGTCTGAAGATAAGATGTGAGTCTTCACAGATGGTATCCGGTGTCTTGTGACGTTTGGACTAAGAAAAGAAAGCAGCTTTGATGTGACATCTTATTTCTTAAGGAATTGAAGCAGTTGTTACAAAACAAAATTTAAAGGTATAAGTTGTAGGAAAATGTTTTTGCACATTGTGAAGTGCTTCTGGCAAGGTACCTTCTGAGTGGTTTAATAAAGAGCAGAACAGCAAATAGCCAGACAGGAGAGGATAGGAGGGACCTCCAGCAGAGATAGCAATTCTGGGAAAAAGACATGTGGGATTTATCAGCCAGACTTGGAGGAAGTTGGACTACTGTACTGAGGAGAGGTAATGAGCCACGTGACAGGACGTAGATTAATATAAACAGGTTAATTGAAGTTTTAAGAGTTAGTTGGGAACAAGCCTAAACTAAGGCCAAGCTTTTATAATTGATAAGTCTCTATGTCATTTGGGAGACAGCAGTCCAAAAGGTACTGTTATAGGTACATGAGTAAGTACATGCACTCCTGTGTGTGTGTGTGTGTGTGTGTGTGTGCGTGTGTGTGTGCTTGTGCTTACATGTGTTTATATGTGCAACTACTTGGTTTTCTGCTGAATATAATGCTGACAGATGTAAAAGGACTAAAAAAAAAAAAAACCTCTAAAGTTAAAAAGTTCTAGGTCTATAGAAAATATAACAACCATCATTAGTATAGAAGAGTATACTGAACTTAATGGTTGATTATATTTTAAAAATATTTTTTAGAAATGGTGAATTCTGCTGTATGGTGGTGACATACACCTTTAATCCCAGCACTTGGGAGGCAGAGGCAGGTGGACCTCTGTCTGGTCTACAGAGCGAGTCGCAGGACAGGCCCTAAAGCTACATAGAGAAACCCTGTCTTGAAACACAAATAAAAAAATAAATAAATGAAAGATAGGAAAAATTGTGAATTTCAATTGACAAGAAGTAGCTTGAAAATACACACATAGTTTTGAAAGGGAATTGGAAGATATCTGTAAGGGCTGAGCAACAACAGCTCTAAAACATGATGCTTTAACTTTGTAGTTCTTGTTTTGGCTTTTTAATTGGCTTGCAATGTGATTCTTTAACTTTTGTCCTTTACGATGATCTTTTTCTTTACTCCTTGGTAATCTACTATGGTTTTTTTCTTTATAAATTTACTTCATTCTCTCTTTGTGTTTTAGAATTATCCTTTTGGTTTTAACTTCTTGCTAACAATCATCAAACTGCTACTATTTGACCAAATGTTGCAGCTTGCCTCTCTGCAGTTTCTCGTCTTCTCTTTGGGGCCCTTACTGAACCATCATCCTCTCGTCTTATTGGAGACCTTAAAATTCAACAAATAACTCGTCCCAGGAAAATCCTTCCTTCTGCTTGGACAGGTAATGCTCTTGCTTGCCTCATGCAGTGATGGTCTACATAATTTGCCTTCTGAAGATCAGGACTGGGTATGTGAATGAAAAGAGATGGGAGAATCTATATCCTTTATGTGATGTTTAGGTCTTTCTATAACCATGCAGCACTTTTACAAGACACACAGATGAGAAATTTAAAAAATCTTGTATTGCTCAGCAGTCACAGACAACAGCTACAGGGTAAATCATATGAATACCAAACCAAAGATGAAATGGGGCGTCACCGGCTGCTCTGGGATAGGTGGGGAACTTCATGGCAGGTATCTGTGGGCACATGGTGAAGTGAAATGCGTACCTCCCTTACCAGTCTGTGAGTGATTTGTCTCTCTAACACTGGCAGGCTGCTCCACTCATAGTCAGTGTGGTGGTTTGAATTGGTATGGCCCCCACAGACTCATGTGTTTGAATGGTTGGCTTATAGGGAGTGGCGTTATTAGGAGGTTTGGCTTTGTTGGAGTAGGTGTGGCTTTGTTGGAGGATGTGTGTCACTGTAGAAGTGAGCTTTGTGGTCTTACATGCTCAGCTATGCCCAGTGTGAGACAGTCCATTTCCTGCTGCCTGCAGATCAAGATGTACGTCTCTCAGCTCCTCCTCCAGCCCCAGGCCTTCCTACATGCTGCTTCTTGCCATAGCAATAATGGACTAAACCTCTGAAACTCTGAACCAGCCCCATTTAAATGTTGCCCTTTGTAAGAGTTGCTGTGGTCATGGTGTTTCTTCACAGCAATAGAAACCCTAAGACACTAGGCATTCAATATGTTTATTGACTTTAACTTATCAAGACTTCAGAGTGACCTCAGGGCATGCATGCACACTCACTCATGGGATAAGGTTTACTATCAACCCTTTTCTAGCACCTTAAAATATGGAAAGTGACAGAGACCTATCTTTTCACAGGCATCAAAGGGGAAGCTTGGTGGGAGTGCAAAATGGTGCTGCCATTGTGGAGAAAGTTTAGTGGCTCCTCAAAAAAATGAAATGAGATTTACCACTTGACTCAATAATTCCATTCTGGACATAGACCCCAAAATTTAAACTAGAGAGTCAGACACTTGTACAAGTATTCATAGTAGCCAAAAGGTGACGACGGCCCAGAGGCCCATCAACAAATGACTGAATGAGTGAGATGGGGTACAGGCATAAACTAGGGTACATCTCAGTCTGAAAGATTGCTGCTGTGAGGATCAGCCTTCAGCAGCTCAGGGAGCAACAGACTGACTTTTCTATCTGAGGGAGATCTTAATTCTCTGGGGCCGGTGAAAAAGGAAACAGACAGACAGACTGACAGACAGACAGACACACATACCACACATACACACACACATCACACACCTCACACACATCTCCAATAGGCCAGGATCTCACCTAGGGTGATAATGAATGCCAAGCCTTCAGCAGGTCAGAGAAACTGAAGAGGAGATGCAGAGGAAGAAAACTACTGGACAGACACACACAAGAGGACTTTTCTAAGGGCTAAAACTTAGTTCTTCATTTTATTATTCTTTCTGTGGCTTGTTCTACTCTATCCTTTTTCTGTTCTGTTTTTCTACTCTGATTATTTCCCTTCTTCTGTGTTTATTTTTTTCCCTTACAGCCTCTATGCCCCAGCAAAAATCTTTCAAGCAATAAAAAAATTACAATGTAGTTACATTCTATTTTTAAGTGAATGATTGCAATGAACACAAGGAAAAGAACATGTGTTCCATTTCCCTTACATGATTAAACATTTTAGGTATTACAGGTAGAAAACAAATTATCCCAAGAGCCCCATATACAGTTAAACATTTATCTTTTAGACTTCCCATAAATCCGGATGCTTTCAGCCACAACCACTTACATAGACAGTAGTTTTTATAATTGCCAGAAAAACAGCTTACTAGTTTCACTTTTCATTTTTTGGAGTCCTGCCCAATTATCTTAACTAATCATTCAATTCTTTGTTTTCGAGTTACATGAAGTCAATTGTTTAAAGCTTTGTTTTAGCTATGATGTACACTGAAACCTGTGAACACATTTCCTAATATCAAAAAGAACTTGAGCTAACTCCTAGGACTTGATTGTTTTCCTTAATCATTTACCTAAGCCATAGCCTGTCTGGCTCCTCAGGAGAAACTCTTAAGTCCTAGCTGTGTGATACTTCCTTGTTCCTATTTTCTGTCTTCTGAAACCCTGCTTTGTCAGGGGCAGGGGCAACACTATCCTTCCTTTACTTATATTAATTTTCCCACTACATTAACCTCTAACATAATCCCGTATCGCATTTATTTACCCTCAATCATCAACATTCTATTTAAACTAACACTATTTTACAAAATCATTACTTCAGTTAAACAGTACAGCTTAAGAGGAAGCCATCTTCATAGGTAAAAATGCCCAGTAGAATGGGATATCTCCATGAGATAATCACACTGCATTAAAGGCAGTGGGATCTCTCCACACCCATTCACACCATACCAGATACCAGAGACAAATGGCGGTGGCAAACATGTAAAGGCACAGTGGTAGCAAGTGTAAGCCCTCGGGGGACTTGCATTCTTATGGGCAAACCTTCTGAACTTCAATTGCCACCTGCTGCTCCTGTAATGTGGCTCCTGGCAAAAAATGAATGCAATTCCAACACATGCTACAGCACACCTTGAAGACATTATGCTAAGTGAAATAAGCCAGCACAAAGGGCAAACAGTACATTATTCCTCTAATGCCTGGTATCACTGTGATGGCTAAAGAAACTCCATTTTATGCTAGCCATGGTACTCAATCTATTTTGGTACCCAATAGCCATTTGTCTTTGACTCAATATATTCTCCAAGAACCCTGACTTGACCTGCATCCAGAAATGTGCAGTCGTGACTATCTGCTTTGTTGTGATATGACTAACCACTGTGTGGTGTTTTTTTTGTTTTGTCTTACTTTGTTTCTGTTTTTTTTTTTTTCTGTAAATCACTTATGCAGACATTTGAGGACTGTCTTGAAGTCACCTTAACCATCTAATCTTGGCAGAGTATAACAGCTCTTGCATTTTTCACCTTAAAAATTCCTTTCCTTATACTCCCTGAGCCAAGACACACAGGGGTGGGCCTAGGCCCTATCCCAAAGGATACGATAGACTCTGATGATGAAGGGACCAGCTCCCCATTTTGGCAGCCATAACAGCCTAACATGTGCTTGTCTTGGTCACTAGGAGGTCAGATGCCTGACTCGTGGCAAGGAACCAATCAGAAGTTAGCTCGTGGTGCTATGCTTTACAGCTCTGGGTGTGCTTTATGGGCAAGGGCACAGCAATGGCTACAGAGCATAGCAATCACCCTGGAAGAGCCTATGGGCCATAACAACCAGTTGACCAATCAACACAGGACAAGTCCTCCAAGCCTGGAGGCACACCAATCCTGAGCCTGTGAGTACCCCTAGACACTCCCCTTATGCTGCCCTATAAGATCTCTATCCCATGGCATCTTTCCCTAGCCATCTGCCATGGTGGGTGGATGAAAAGCCAGAGCTAACATGGGGTTAGCTCATTAAACAACTGCAATAAAGCCTCATGCTGTTTGCATCAATTTTTCGCCTCTGCCTGGTGATTGGGGTCACCTTGGTTCTGGGACGAAATTCTGGGGGCCTAAACCTCTGGGGATCTTTCAATGACACCCTATGGAAGACCTCACCATCCAGGGGGAGCAGAAAGGATATGTGATACGTTTTAGTTGGGGGGGTGGTAGGGGTGCACGGGAGAGAGAAGGGATCTGGGATTGTCATGTAAAACAATCTTGTTTCTAATTCAAATTAAAAAAAATTCCTTTCCTTATCCATCTCTTCATGCCACATCTCTGACTTGGCCTAGAGACCACAGCCCTGTTAGTAGGCGTTCCTCAGGCTCAGCTTTCAGGCAGTGAGGGGTGGGGGGAGTAATTAATAAATTTGGCTGATTATAATCTAAATTAAGTCTGGATTTTTTTTTTCTCAGGGTTCTCACACCAGAGAACATCTTGGGCCGTGAAGCTCATAGGAACTTAGAGTAAAATGGCAGTTGCCAGAGGCATCATGGAGGGGAGACGATGATTACTTGCTTGGTATAGAGTTTCTGCCTGGAATGATGATGGACGATCCTTCTGGATACAGATGTAAGTGGGGGCTGCACAACATTGGGAATGACCTTAATGCTACCAAATACTCATTTTATAAGAGCTAAAATGGTAGATCCTAAGTATATTTTACCAGCATTATAACAACCACCGGATTGAAATTTCTTGGGATAAGGAGAAAATGGGATTTATCTAGAGAATGGACCCTCATCTGTTGGCCTGGCCACCTGTCCCAGAGAAGGACTGACATTTCCATATAGTAAAAGCCTATTTTTTTTTTTTTATCTCTGTATTAGTCCTGTGTTGAGGAGGTAGGATGGGGACTGGCTCATATGATTGTAGAAGCTGAGAAGTACCCCCCCCCCATTGCCTGCAAGCTGAGCCTGAGGAACGCCAATGCTATGCCAGTCGGCATCAAAAGCCGGAAATCCAGAGTGGCTGATGGTGTGAACCCCAGTCCCAAGACTGAGGAGGATGGAAGATGAGGGGACAGGGTCAGCTCAGCAATGAAAGGGGAGAAGCAAGCTCTTACCCTCTACCCTTTATTTTATTCAGGTTCTCAAGGGCTGGACGATGGGGGGCCATTTCCCGACAGACTCAGGGCTGTCCTCAGCCAGAAACAATGTCTCATCTGGGAAGTCCATGATCAGCTCAAGTTTGCTAGCTTAGCCTATAAAACCGCAGGGTCGGTCGGTCGGTCTGTCTCTGTCTCTGTCTCTGTCTCTGTCTCTGTCTCTGTCTCTGTCTCTCTCTATCTCGCTATCTCTCTCTCTCTCTCTCATTTTATTGAAAGAGAAAAGTTTCATGTATGTCCTGAGATGAATGCTCTAAGAACTTAGTGTTAGGATAGTATGGCTCTGAAGTCGGGCTACATTATTTTCAATAGTGTAGTAATCAAGAGGATAGTAATTATGATACATTAAAAATACATTTGAAAAGGTTTCCTAAAGTCATCAGTTCTGAATTGTTTGTTATTTCCTTCTCCTATTCCACTGTGTTTAGGACTGGTTTCAAATACATGAAAAGAAGTGTAGCCACTGGGGATTACCGGTGGCAAACATTTTTTTAAATCACAAACTTTTCAGATGCAGATAACTATGGATTATGCCTCATTTGTATCTTGAAAGAAAACTTCAGGCATTTTTACAATGTTGTAAAGCACAAATTACAAATTAAGTTAATCATTGTCCTCACCTTTGCATTTGAAAATCCACACTAAAAAGGAAGACTTGTAAATCCTCAATACTTAAATGAATCAGCCTCTTTTTCTGCTCAATGCTTTTTCTGAAAACTTCTAGCATCTTTTTTTTTTTAAAAAAAAAAAAAAAAAAAAACAGGCTTCAGTTTTTCAAAAACAGAGAAGATGGATTGGGATCTTTGTCTGTGCATAAGGTACCCTGCCCTTGTTCTGGGAAGATGCAAAACCTTTTCAAAAACCCCTCTGTAAACAAGCTCTTTAAGCAGTTACTCTCCTTTTATGGTAATGCAAAACAAAATGTACCATTAGTCATTCAACTCAACTCCCTTTGTGAAAACCATCCAGCCGTGTGGTTAAAAATCCAAGGATAAATCACATTTACCTAGTGGATAGAACTTGATAATTTCTCCATATGCTAACAGTAAATTTGACATGGCAGGCATTGCCAAGAAGTGCCAACCAGATAATTCTAAAGAATGAGCAATGGCTCTAAAGTTTGAGAATTAATTGCCACGATCACTTATACCTTGGCATGCAATTAAGCAACTTTAAGAGTGCTGTTTACAAAATTGCTTCTTCTAAAGCCAGTCTATGGAAAAGGACACCACCCCAAGCAATTTTTTAATGGTACTTAGGACACTAATGAATGGCCTATGGGAATACCCTTGTTAATAGACCGGCAAAGTAGGCCACCATTTGCACCATTTATTTCCTAAAATAGTTGACGTCAGGACTGAGGACCATCAGTAGGAAAACTTGAGAGTGGAAAAATCTTAAGATACCCTCTCCAAGTGTAACCCCACCCATCTTCCTATGGTCATTGCCTATTCTCAAAGCCTGTATACTCCTGGTAAGTATGCTGTATACCCAAGGACCTAATATTTCTACTAATTTTGCTCAAGCTCATTTTGGGGGGCAATGATCTTCTTTAAAAAATTAAACTAAACCCCAACACCAGATGCAACACTCAGGAGAGCAGGCCCTGCGCCTCACCTGGGCATCACAGTTGAGCTGACCCTGTTGGCAGAGGTGTGAATGAGCCAGGCCTGATGCAAACATAGGATAGAGGTCCCCACTACTCATCTGTCTCGTGACAGCATGGGCTGGGGAGAGAGCCTCCCCCCACCCCCCATCAATGCCTGAGGCTGGTGGGAGAGTTGGCCCTGAGGTCAGAAGAGCAGGAGAGCTGTCCCTCTCTATCACCAGCTCTATCACTCAGGAGAGTGGTCCCTACATCTTGCCTGGGCAACGCAGTAGAGCTGGCTCTGAAGGTGTAGGTGTTGGAGAACCAACAATGAGGACATGAAAACTGGAGAACTGGCCCTGCCCCTTGCTCATTGCTACAAGGCGTGAACTAGCCAGCGCAATGCTGGAGAGCTCACCCTGGTGGTGAAGACAGGAAAGAGCTGGTGGGCTGACCAACCCTGAAACTACCCAAGCCCAGAACCAAGGTTATGTATTGGCCCACCCCAACATCCATCTCAAATCTGTGACCTGCTGGAGCACGGTGCGGGGCGTGTAGAGTGGGTGTCAGGCCTGTGGACCCAAGGCTGCAGCATCTCCACCACACAGGGCAGCAACAGGATGTCCTCTAGGAAGAGCCCCAGTGAGGGCCCAGCGTTGATAGTGCAGCAGAGACCAGGGACCTCGAACCAGACCAATGATTCTTTTCCATAAACGCCAGCGTGAAAAATGTATGGATAAAGGGGTTTACTGTGTGACTCACTGTGTCCTCCATGAGGAGATTTCCCCCTTCTTCCCTTCCCCCCTTTTTCTCTTAAATTTTATTTTGGGGTAGGATGGGGGATGAGTGAGATCAGGAGGCATGATGTTAAAAAAAAAAAAAGACACAAAGAATAAACAAATTTTTAAAAAAGGAATTGATGATGGAACAGAATTTCCAATAGTTTCTAATGTAGTCCTAAGTGTACCCCTGCTTATTTTATGTTATACATTTATGTGTAGTTGCATCCTCGGCATGACAAGTGTAAAATCAAAATCCTGAAAAAAATAGAAAGGTGCTCTTTTTCTTACAGTATCAACTATTCAGTCAAAATTTAATTTGCTGTGTAAATACAAATAAACAACATCCGTCTCGTTGCTTAAAAAATTAAATTAAATTCAAAAAGTGGTAATGGCAGCCCAAAATAACATCAATGGCAGTCTTCCACTGTTAAGTCTCTCTCTCTTTCTCTCTCTCTCTCTCTCTCTCTCTCTCTCTCTCTCATGACATGGAAAGATACTACTGTCTCTTTTTAATAAAATTAAGCTCATGCTGTGAGTCTTTGACTTGCTGGGAGATACCCTTTCCATATCTGTTAAGGAGGTGATTCAAAGAGAGGGACATCAAACTCACTCTACTATGAGCTAAGTGTGTTACAGAGTACCCCTCTGCAGTCCTCAAGCCCACTCTGCAAGTCAGAGGCCTTCACCCTGGGGCTGTAGTTGAGGAAATTATAAAGATAAAATGACTCACCCAAAGCCACATAAGAATCAGAATTTGAAAATAAAAATATTTTTAAAATAAAAAATTAATAAAAAAGAATCAGAATTTGGTCGTACATGGGTCTGACTACAAAGTCAGTAATTCTTCATCGTTTTCCTCCTCCTCCTCCTCCTCCTCCTCCTCCTCCTCCTCCTCCTCCTCCTCCTGCTCTTTTCCTTCTCCTTCTTTTCCCTCTTTTGAGTGAAGCTTTTGGCAGAGTCTCACTGTGTAGCACAGACTGACTGGCTTTGAACTCACTGTGTAGCCCAGGCTGACCCCAAGCACAGTCCGCTTGTGTCAGTTTCTTGAGTACTGGGGTTGCAGATATAAGCTTCCATGCCTGGCTCAAATCTGAACAAAACTCACTTAAGTAACATTCGTATCCTCCAAGATTCATCTATCTTGATTTCTGGAGCTAGGATTATTCCCTGTGTTTAAATTCTAACTTGCATCTGACACTTTGTAGTTGCCCCAGATGGAGGTAATACAATTAGAACAACCAACCCCTACTGCAATTATCCAAGTTGCTGTGATCAGAGACTGGAAAGCCAGCCCTGTGCACACGCAGAGGAAGCATCCTTTAGGTGTCTGCCTGTCACCAAGAAGGCCTGTGTTCATCTAGCAAGCAGTGATTCAGTAACTGTTTACTGAGTGGCAAACAAAGTGAACCTGTTCATTGTCACCATAATTACATAGCCAGAAATGTAATGAAGAAGGGAAAGGAAAGGAAAATAAAGGGAAGTGATAAGGGACAACAGAGAGGCCTGTAGGGCTACCGGGCAAAGGCACACTAAAAGTCAAGGATAGTGGCTCTTCCTTCCTTCTGGGGCCTGAGAAAGCTTTCTTCTGTTGAACCTTCTAGCTTCCACTTGAGAGGAATCAGCTAAGTTTGGCAGACTACAAGACAAGCGTCTCTGTAGTGACAACAGGGCCCAGACATCATGCCTGGTGACGGTAGAAGCTGACACAGTTCATACCCTCTACCCATTCGAGTTCTCAAATGTGTTCTGCCACCTGCATGCATGGACAGATGTATTTATTGATGATTTTATTGCAGATTAGATTTTCCACGTGGTGCTAAGCAGCCCCAGCAATTTTGACAGGTGGAAGGGAGGCGGTGGAGGTGGGCTTGCAAATGTAGCCACCATGCTACCCCCTACCGTGTTGCGTGGAAGAACAGCAGGATGTGCCGATTCAGTTCCTGCTGGCATTTGTTTCACTGGGATAAGTGACAACTGCTGCCAGGAAAAAGCCTCTCTAACTGAGTGCACCCCCCCCACACAGCCCACTCCCCACCTCCATCTTCCACCCTTCCTGGGGAACTCCTGTAGGGACCTCACAGTGCTTACTTAGCTCAGTTGTCAGTGCTACGCTTTTTATCACACCAGCCCTGGAGGGAGACTCTGTCTTATGCCCATTTTACAAGGGAAGGAGTGAGCCAGGGAAAATGAGTAGCTTGTCCTGAGTCATGTTTGTAACTACACACCGGGAGACACGGAAGTCCTCAGGACCAGGTGGGCGGGGCCTTGTATATGAATGACAGGAGATGCCAGGACTCACCCATTGTCCTACCACTTCCCTCTAACCAGCATTCAGTCGGTGCAAACTGTATTCCCAAGTACTGTGGTTATGCACAGTAACGTCTCAAAAGAGAAGTGTGTGGATAAACAAGGAAACTGTGAAGTGCTCTCCTGAGGCACAGTTAGGCTTGCTATTCTGTGTTCCCTGAATTGCTGTTTTAGAATTTTAGATTTGCTCCTTCTGCTATGCTCTAACCCAAACCCTTCATTTTTTTTTCAAAGAAGAAACAATTGTTTCTCTGCTTATAATTTTATCTCCCATAGATTGTGGCCAGTTTCAAGTATATATTCAGTGCCTCATACTGGCTTCTTTTTTGTTTGGGGTTTAGCTTGTTTTTTGTTTTGTTTTGTTGTTGTTGTTTTGTTTTTCATTTGTTTGCTTGTTTGAGACAGGGTTTCTCTGTGTAGCTCTGGCTGTCCTGGAACTCACAGAGATCCAACTGCTTCTGCCTTCCAAGTGCTAGGATTAAAAGCATGCACCATCCCGGTGGTCCCATACTGGCTTCTTAAAGAGAAGGTATAAGGTACACCAACTCCAGAATCTCAATCTCAGGAGTAAACCTGGTTCGGGTTCTTGGCCCATGGCTACCCTATTTATAATAATCACGAAATGTACATTTCTCATTTAAAACATCCTCACCCCTGTGGCTTAAGTCATCAGTATCTGAAAGATTCCAGGAAGAAAGAGGTTGTCCTTTCACACACATGGGATGATAAGCCAATTTTCCCAAGCCAGGAAGTCTGTGTTGAGGGCACATTTAAGGAAGCGGTACACTCAGGTCTTCGGTAGTGCTCTGTAACCCATAGGAACTTGAGTACCACAACCCGGCCTACAGCAGCCTCAGCTCAGATGCTAATCCACACATTCAGTAGCTGTTCCAAAATATCTGTGTCAAGACCCGCCAGGGTTAAAGCCCCTGCCCTGACTTTTACGAGACCCCACTATTACCAAATGCCTTTCTTCTTACAAAGGGTTATATAGCTCCTTTCCTGAAGAGTCACGAAGATAAACAGAAATAATACATGTAGTTGTCATAGTCTAGTGCCTGGCACAATGTGAAGCTGTAATAAATGTTAGCCCTATGTTTATTGCTGATAAAACAAAATTTATATGTGATCTACTAGTTCTTTCCTGGGGCAGACCTCATTAATTGATTAGGGCATCCCTCCATTAAGAAAAAGAAGAAAGCCTCACAAATTTGTCAAGACTGCCTTGCGTACACATTCATGAGCAATCAATCACTGGAAGCCATCATGCCAACAGAAACCCATTAGCCCTGCCTGCCTCAGAACGCTTTTAACAAACTGTCAGGCAGGATTATTAACCAAGCTTGGTGTCCAAATGCAAATTGGGCATTAATTTTTCCTATGAACATATTCAGCAGTGTGCATCCATGAGCAAATAGGAGCACAAGAAGAGGAAGAAGTGAGGATTCTGCTCATGGTGAATGAGGGAAGGCTCTTGGCTCCCAGGGGAGTAGTACATACTCCACCTTCCTGATACACTCCTTTGAAGTGTAGCTGATGAGAACTGGGTATTACCAAGAAAAGCCGTCCCTATGGTTGACTGGTTCTCTGTGAATTCTTACTAAGCATTACACATACCATCTAACAATGTCTCAGTTCCTATCTCTACTAAAGAGGCCTAGATCTCTAATAAGTTACCTTTAAATATCAATCTAGCAGGTTGCTACTTTGTTGACGTTGCTTTCTTTTAGAGCTGGACAAGAGATTCCTTAAGGGGGTGGAGTCTAAGAGCGGAGGAACCTGTCAGTCACAGAGCAGCAACACAGAACAGAATTGGGAAAAGAACCTAGAGAGGAGGAAATGCAGAAGCAGGGAGAGATGACACCTGGATTTCTTTACTTGCAGAAGTTAGGCCATGTCAAAAAAAGCATTAGGAGACCCTGACCTCCTGGGACCTGCAGAGTCCCCTCCCTTTTATCTCTGAAGGGGGCAAAGCCTCTGTCTCCATCATGTTCACCATCAAGTTCTTCCTTCAAGAAATTACTTGGTGGAAAAACTAATTCATTCAGGAGAGAAATGCTCAGGTGGCCAAATATTTCCTTTTATGTGTAATTCATAGGCATTCATGTTTAATGACTATTGTGAGTTGAATTTGATCTTACTATTACTTAGTTTTAAAATGCTTATTTTTGTGTTGAATGTGTGTGCTTTATAGGAACACATGTTTGTATGGGCATGCACATCTGTGCACTTGTGTGTAAAAACCAGAGGAGGATTGTTGTAGAAGATTAGTTTATGATGTGTTACCTTTGTTTATGCTGTGGAATACTTGTTTAATGATGCAAAGATGTGTTGCATTCAAAGTTGCATTTGCTTAACTCAGTGAGGCTGTGTTACTTTGCTTGCCTAAAATACATGATTGGTCTAATAAAGAGCTGAATGGCCAATAATAGCTAGGCAGGAGAGGATAGGTGGGGCTTCCAGGCAGAGAGAATAAATAGAAGGAGAAGAAGAAATTAGGGGAGTGGGAAAAGGAGAAGGAGAGGAGGGTATCAGGGGCCAGTCACCCACTCAACTACACAGCAAGCCACGGAGTAAGAAATAAAGAAAGGTGTATAGACTGGAGAAAGATAAAAGCCCAGAGGCAAAAGGTAGACAAGATAGTTTAAGAAAAGCTGGCTAGAAACAAGTCAAGCTAAGGCTGGGCATTTATCAGTAATAAAAAAAAAATTTTTCCCTGTATTTATTTGGGAGCTGGGTGATGGGTCCCCCAAAGAGTCAAAGAGAAACAAAACAAAAACTACAAAACACTACAGAGATAACAGGTGTCCTGCTCTGTCACCATCTGCCTTGAGACAGGGTCTCTCTCTGGATTGGGAGGTAGGCTCATGGCCAGCAAGTTTCATCATCCTGCCTTATCCTACACAGCCCCGAGGTTACCTGCTTGTGGCCAGGCCTGGGTTTTTAAGAGGGTGGTAGCAATTTGAGCTTAGGTCCCCATGTTTGCACAGCAAATTCTCTTACCCACAGAAACATTTCCACAACTCCACAGAGTCTACGCTAATCAAGAAGCCAATAGTTGATGTGATTTCTTAATTGTTTCCTAGGTTCGTGGTCGAATTTTCATTAACGCCACAGGATGTGTTAGATTCTATGACTTGTGTTATCTGTTGCAGGAAGTGATGAAATCCTATGTTCTCATAAGCTATCTGCATAGGGGTATCATGCACAAACATTCCAGAGGCTACAGATACAACTAACCTAACCACAAGTTTCCCTAAGGTTAGTAAAGGAATAAATTGGAGGCTAAAATGTAACTAAAAGCAGCGAATACGGTGCAACACTCCTCATAAGCAACAGGTGAGAATACACATTAGCAGACCCAGAGACTAATCAAACTCTTCAGACACTGTCTGCCAGACACTAGTCACTGAAGGACCACACATACCCAAGATGGGGCTCTCATTACTCCCTGCGGCTGCTGATGGAGAATGGGAGTGCTTGGGGAGGGGGGTGTGCTTGAATGGGGGAATGGGGGAATGGGGATGATTCGGAAGTATCATTTAGTTTTAGAAAGAAATATCATTTGTTCTTTTTTTTTCTAACATCAATATAAAAGACCTCTTTTGTTGGTAAAAATTGCCCAATTAAGCAAATGTTCATGCATTGTTTGTTGGAAAAACTCCCTAGACAGCATTTTCCAGAATAGACACACTTCCAAGTGACATGGGTCCTAGTCTGTTTAGTAAGGGTGATGGGTTTTGCTACAACAGAAGGAAATTTAAACTAAGTTTATTCCTAGACTGTACTATCTTTGGAAAGTGTCATTTATTGCAATACTTAACTCCAGGGAGGGGACCACAAACTCTCTGGAGTCTCTAGGCCAGAGCACAAGCATGACAGATGTGAGCTCACTCTTGTAGGGAATGTGTTTCCTCATCAATTAGGGAAGGGAACACCCACCACCAGTAGTCTTTTATCAGTAGTGGAGGTGGGAGCATGGAGGAGGGCCTGGTTCCCCTTTGCTACAAATGGCCTTGAACTCCACTGTCTCCACTCACTGTCCCACTAACCATCTTTTCTTGTACCTTCTTTTTAAAGTCTTCATCATGCTACTCATGTGTGGTGCTCCTCCTACCATGGTGACATTCTAGATTCCTCTCCTAGAGTGCATGGCCATATCCTTTGACCATGGTGGTGTTCTAGATTCTTCTCCTGGAGTGCATGGTCTTAGCCTCTGACCATGCTCATCTTCTATTATAGCCTCACGAATCAGATGTTGATCCTTAAGGCAAAGGTATCTTCCTCAAGAACCTCACAATCAGTAAGAAAGTGGCAATCGATTTAATTGGATTGTGTAAAATGCAAAATAATTAAATAGGCAATTTAAAATGTGATGTTAAGAAACTCAGAGATATAAAGTGGGGTTTGGGTAAAAAAACACGAGCAAGCTTTTTCCGGCTTTTATAGGAAGTAAAACCAGGCCAGCAAAATCAAAGAAGCCTAACGAGTCTCAAAACCCATAAGTAAAACAGAACTATCGAAGCATCTAAGGTTATATGGTCACAAAATGTCTGCTAGGGACACCAAGGAAAGAAAACATGGGACAATAGGTGCTGGGTATCTCATAAAATGTGGCACATCTGTTTACTACTTAACCACTTCACAAATATTGATGAAATGGAGGAAATGTTGCATAGAAGATACTTCTAAAACATTGGATAACAAAATATTGCCTTGCAAAATTGATCTGGCTTCCCCTGTGGGTGACCTAAGTCCTGTGTCTCTAGCCTTTTTTTGGTCACGTCTGGGAGCCTCCATTTCTCTAAAATTGCTTACTCATCAGGAATATGAGAGCTACATGTGATCCCTATAAACAAAGTATTAGTGAAAAATGAGGTACCATATGCAAATAAGTTCCTTCTCTGTTTTAACAATCAAACTTCTCATGCCATTACCTTACATTTGGTTTTAAGACCAAAGTAGATATTTTCTGCCTGACAAGGAGGATAACAATGTCATAACAAACAGAATAAAATTTCTAGTATTACAACAGCCATGTCTTGCCAATTCTCCTTGCCTGAATGAGTATGTGCTCTATTTTATCCCATTTAAATGTCACTTTACAAGTGTCTCTGACCCAACATTTATTGCAGGTACATGTGAGAATGTTTTCAGGACTAAGTACATCCCCATGCCTCTCCTCTGTCATAGCAGGCAGGGCAAGAATAACTTAAACACTTCAGGACTAAGTACATCCCCATGCCTCTCCCCTGTCTCGGCAGGAAGGTCCTCCTCTTCCTCCTCAAAATATGTCCTAAGATGAGAGACTGGTGGAAATTCTGGAGTCCAAGGAACTATTTCAGTATTCCTAGGTCCTAGCGATGGGCCCTAAACTGTTATAGGAATGGTTAGGGGTGAAGTATGAACCGAGAAGCCCTAAGAACCTAGACTCAGCTATCAATCCTCAGCAGGCCAAATAAACAGACATGTAATAGTGAAAACTGGAGAAAGAGTATTTATTCAGTGTGGCCACATTGAAAAGAAAGAAAAATTATAGAGGCCCATGGTGCCCACTGTGGTAGATTGAATAAAAATGGCCCCTTAGACCCATGGGAAGTGGCACTATTAGGAGGTGTGGCCTTGTTGGAGGAAGTGTGTCACTGGGGGTGGGCTTTGCGGTCTCAGATGCTCAAGCCAGGCCTAGTCTCTTCTTGCTGCCTGTGGATCAAGATGTAGAACTGCCTCTCCAGCACCATATCTGCCTACATGCCACCATGTCCCACCATGATGAGAATGGACTGTAAGCCTCTGAACTGTAAGTCAGTCCCAATTAAATGTTTTTCTTTACAAGAGTTGCTGTGGTCATGGTGTCTCTTCATAGCAATAGGAACCCTAACTAAGACTCACTCAAGTTCATCTTCAGTGTCCTGGCAATATTGGCTAATTTTGTCTTTTGTTCTGGCTGAAGCCAGACTAAAGACTATTCACTATACTGGTGGGTTTTAATGTTCACTTGCTACAAACTAGAATTGCCTGATGGGGAGTGTCCCCCGAAGAATTGTCCTGATGGCCTTAACTAATGTGAAAAGACACACCCCAAGTGTAGGTGGTATCTTCTGGAAAGAGCGCTCCCCCCCTTTTAAATGTGCATGGAAGGGAAGACTGTTGGCCTTGAAGGGAAGACTGTTGGCCTTGAAGGGAAGACTGTTGGCCTTGAAGGGAAGACTGTTTGCCTTGAAGGGAAGACTGTTTGCCTTGAAGGGAAGACTGTTGGTCTTGAAGGGAAGACTGTTTGCCTTGAAGGGAAGACTGTTTGCCTTGAAGGGAAGACTGTTTGCCTTGAAGGGAAGACTGCCTTTTGCACACTGGGCCTTCCTTCACTCTTGTCTCTGAGTTGGTTCACGCTGTTGTTGCTGCTGACTCCTTTAATGATGTCTGAAGCAGCATTTCCAGGCTTCCATCCTTAACTGAGGCCCAAAGGCTCTCCAGGAACCTTCCAGGTCTTCAGCACCAGTGTGGACTGCTGAAGCGCCCAGCCTCATGGATTGAGCAACTATTGAGTGCTCTGCTTCTCAGATATGAGACAGCTTTTTGCTATTTTAATGTAAGCTGAATTAATTTTTAAGATTAAATTTAAAAATGTGTGTGTGCTCGTATGTGTGTATGTCTATGTGTTCATCCCATCGGTTCTTTCCTCTAGAGAACCCCAACTATTACTGGCACCAACACCCCCTTTTCCTAACAAGTCTAAGGACTGGAAACCAAAGTATCATGATGGTCAACTTTACACTGTTTTGACAAGTTGCTAAGAGAAAATCAACTTCAAAGAGAAATGGCTTATTAGCTTCAAAGGCTTCAAACTAACTCCAAACTGACTCCATTGTTTCTGGGATGATCATCAAGGCAGGGGGAATGGAGTATAGAAACACAGCTTATCTTAGGGCAGACAAGAAGCCAAGGAGGGAGGGAGGGAGGAGAGATAGAGAGAGAAAGAAAGAGGGGGGAGAGGGAGAGAGACTTGGCATAAGCCTTATCTAGAACACAGCTCCATTGACCTTCAGGAGGCCCATCCCCCACATTCCCATCACCTCCTCATAGTTCATTTAGCCTTATGGCTGTTGGTAGATTAACCTATTGATGAGGTTAAGAGCCTTCATGATCCAATCACCTCTGAACATTGCAGTGCCAGGGGCCAAGACTGAACACATGAGCTTTTAAGAACATTGCAAATCCAACCCATAATCTATCTATACACGTATCTTCAGCTTATAGAAGGGTGTGGCACTAATCTAATTAATTTTCATCAATAAAAAATTGGGACTCAAATATGGGGGTAAGAACTTAAAAGATCAGAGAAGCAGGGAGCAGCTGCCAGTGGTCTCCTACCTCTTCCATTCTTCCATCCAAAAGTGCTGAGATTCTTTCACATCCCCACCTTACTACTTTCTGTCTACAGTCCTCCAAACCTCTATGGTGAATTTTGGTCTGCTAGTGGCTGGATCGGCCCTATGACTCCAAACAAGCTTTATTTGTCAGAACACAATCAAAATATCACATAACACTTTCCCCTTTTGTCTAAATAAAAGGGAAGTTTTTAGCTAACATAGTAAAATTATACACAGTAAATACACAGAGTATGGATCCTCCATATTATTGTGTTGTCTTTGAATTTTTTGACTGCTAAGAGACACTGAATTATAAAAAAAAACCTGTTAGATTCAACCAACCTTTAGATTTTAAAAAAATATTGACTTTAAAACTTAAGTCAAAAGATATGTTACTTTGGGAGAAAGGTCATTCTTTTATTTCCACAGGAAATGAGAGGTTAGGGATCAATTCCAGGTTAAGGGAAATCAGGATTGATTGAGGAAGACCCCCTGAAAAATCTGACTACAAACATAAAAAAAAACCCTAGAAGAACTACAAAACACATGATACATACTTAATCTGCTTAAACATAAAACAAAAAAGATAATCTTTGACTTGTACACACCACATATCTTTTTTTAACTATTATTTTTTATTTTTTATATATTTGAATTACAAACAAAATTGAATTACATGACAACCCCAGTTCCCTTCTCCCTCCCTTCCTCCTCTACCACCCCCCCAACTAAAATCCTACCTGTCATATGTCCTTTCTTCTAATCTACACCTGACTCAAAATTTCTGCTTCCTCATGACCTCTGCATCCTTACTTTTCTTCCCTTCTCACTCTCGTAGCTTCCTCCCCCCTCTTCTCATGTTCTCAATTTGCTTAGGCACACCACATATTTCATACTTGTATGTTACCTTTAAAAGTTTGTGTCTTCAAAAATAGACAGGTAGACCAATGGAATAGAGTTGAAAACCCTGATATTAACCCACACACCTACAAACACCTGATTTTTGACAAACAATCCTAATATATACGCTGGAACAAAGAGAACATCTTCAACAAATGGTGCTGGCATAACTGGATGCAAACATGTAGAAGACTACAGATAGACCCAAGTCTTTTGCCCTGCACAAAACTTGAGTCAAAATGGATCAAAGACCTCGACATAAACCCAGCCACACTGAACCTATGAGAAGATAAAGTGGGAAATACCCTTGAATTAATTGGTACAGGAGACCAACAATTGATAAATGGGACCTCCTGAAACGGAGAAGCTCCTGTAAGGTAAAGGACACAGTCAGCAAGACAAAACGGCAGCCCACAGACTGGGAAAAGATATTCACCAACCCCACATCTGACAGAGGGCTGATTTCCAAAATATACAAAGAACTCAAGAAGCTAGTCTCCAAAACAGCAAACAATCCAGTTAAAAAATGGGGTACAGAACTAAATAGATATTTCTCAATAGAGGAATCTAAAATGGCTGAAAGACACATAAGAAAGTGTTCAACATCCTTAGCCATCAGGGAAATGCAAATCAAAACAACTCTGACAGAATCTTACTCCTGTCAGAATGGCTAAAATCAAAAACACCAATGACAGTTTATGTTGGAGAGGATGTGGAGAAAGATGAACACTCCTCCACTGCTGGTGGGAGTGCCAACTTGTACAGCCACTTTGGAAATCAGTATGGCGACTCCTCAAGAAAATGGGAATCAGTCTACCACAAGATCCAGCAATTCCATTCCTAGTCATATACCCAAAAGAAGCACATTCACACAACAAAGACATCTGTTCAACAATGTTCATAGCAGCATTATTTGTAATAGCCAGAAACTGGAAGCAGTCTAGATGCCCCTCAACCAAAGAATGGATGGAGAAAATGTGGTACATTTACACAATGGAGTACTACTCTTCGGGGGGAAAAAAAAAAGGAATCTTGAAATTTGCAGGAAAATGGATGGAACTCAAAGAAACCATTGTGAGCGAGGTAACCCAATCACAAAAAGACAAACATGATATGTACTCACTCATATGTGGATTTTAAACATAGAGTAAGGGATTACCATCCTACAATCCACACTGCCAGAGAAACTAGTAAACAAGGAGGATCCTAAAAGAGACAAACTTTGTCCCCTGGAGAAGGGGAAAGGGTCACCATCCCCTGAGCAAATTGATAACATGGGAAGGGGGGGGAGGGAGCTATGAGAATGAGAAGGGAAGAAAAGGAAGGATGCAGAGGTCATGAGGGAGCAGAAAGGTTGAATCAGGGGTAGATTAGAAGAAAGGACATATGACAGGTAGGACTTCAGTTGGTGGGGGTGGTAGAGGAGAAAGGGAGGGAGAAGGGAACTGGGATTGTCATGTAATTCAATTTTGTTTGTAATTCAAATATAAAAAAATAAAGGAAAAAATAAAAAAGTTTGTGTCTTTTCTAAACATCTATAATGGTTAAACTTATGTTAGGGATGTTTTCAAGGTCATACACAGATATACTTAAATAGATGAATAGTCTTCAAACACTTCAAAGACACACAGAATATGGCATTTAATGTTTAATAACATAAGGCTTTTCATGACAGTGGGACACGTCTACTTCTGGCAGCACCAATTTACTTCAAAGGAAGATGATGAGTATTGAAGAACCTCCTTTAGAGTTTGCTTTCTTTACAGTAAAAGCTGCCCTTGCCTCAATTGCTGACAATATACTGTCCAAACTGGACCAGCAAGACACATAAAAGGTGTCTGTCAAACTTTGCCAAGACAAAGTAGGAGAGTCCTTCAAAATTCCCTGTTTCACAGGAAAGTCTATCAGATATGCTAGGCCTGTAGGTCAGAGTTGCTTGCCCCAATGTTGCAGAGGAACTTTGGGTGACTGTTCAGGTGTCCTGATGTCCCGGTCATTAGGTAGCATTATACCCTTCTAGGGTCTTTGAGGGAGTTAAAAACTAAGTAATTAAACTTATAGCTTTCCTTAGTTAGGAAAAAAAGAAAACTGGGTATAAAACTTTAGACTCACCAAGATAAGATAGATAGCAGAGTGTTTTCTCTAATTTTGCCAAATACAAATAGACTGGATATTGTAAGTCTTACTTAATAACCCTTTTGTTGTATATAATCTTATTATGTTAAAGTTAAAACCTTCCTTTTTAATTTGACAAAAAGGGGGAAATGCTGTGGAGTAATCTTTTTGTACACTTTGAAGATTTGTCAATGTGATTGGTTTAATAAAGAAGCTGACTGGCCAATAGCTGAACAGGATAAAGTTAGGTGGGAAAGCCAAATTAAGAATTCTGGGAAGGAGAGGGGCAAGATCAGGAGTTGCCAGTCAGATGTGGAGGGTGCAGGAGATGAATGTGTCATGCTAATAAAGGTATCATCGTGAGACAGAGAATATGGGTTAACTTAAAATGTAAAAGCTAGTTACTAATAAGCCTGAGCTATAGACCGAGCATTTACAGTTAATATAAGTCTGTAGGTAATTTGGAAGCGGCTCCTGGGACGGGAAAACTCCGCCTACAGAAGAGCAAACTGAGTCTTAAGGGAACCATGCAACTCATAAAGGGAAGAACTAAGGGTACAGTCATCTGCTTTGACTGACAGAAAAGCCACTGCTGTGAACAATGTATTGTTTCCCACAGAAGATTTGTGACCAAAGAATAGTATATAATTGTGATCTGATGTTATAAAGCCTTTTAGCTTGGCTGCTTTCACTTAACAACATGCACTTAAGGCTCTTCTTGAGGCTTGATGGTTCCAATCTTTGTATTAATGAGGACTAATTTTTGTTCTATGAGTGTATCAAAGAATGGCTGTCCTCTTGCTTATTGGAGGGTTTGTGGGTTGGAAACTATAAGTAAGGCAGCTGTACATATGCAATGCTCCAGTGTTTATGTCCTTCAAACTTAATACGATGAAATCCTAAACCCCAAAGCTATGGTATTAGGAACAGAAGCCCTTGGGAGGCTCTGCCCTCATGAATGGGCTCTTTAACCTTATAGAAGATCCCCAAAGAGTCTATTTGACCCTTCCACCATAGAACACTGCTAGCTGTCATTTATGATACAGAAGGCAAACCCTCACTAAACGCTAAACCCCTAACCTGGACTTCCCTGCTTCCACAATTGTGCAAAGTAAGTTTCTGTTGTTTACGGTCTACTTAAATCATGGACTTTTATATTATAGCAGCCCAATCGAATGCTGTATGCTCGTACTACACAAGTGCACCCCCACACATATACCCATGAATATATACATATACTACACATAGACACAAGAGGGTTTCAACCCATTTGAGTAAGCATCAAGAGGCAGAATTGTTGGATTATGTAGTAAAACTTTGTTGGAAACTGCTAAATTCTGCAAAATGATGCTTATTTTGCATTCCCATCAGCAATAAATGAGACTTCCTTTTGCTCCACATCCTCAGATGACTCAAAATTCCCTTTTCAACATGCACCTGCTCCCTCCCCACTCACTCAATAGTTATCTTGATTAGGTTTTTCCAAGAAGCATGCCCTGAGAAACAAATTTAAATGTGAATATTTAATTCAGGGCTACTCCAAAAGAGCTCAATTAAATAAATGAAGTAAGACAAGTTTAGAAAGTATGAAGAGTGAACTATCAAACTACTCTGGTTAGCTTGAGTTCATTCCTCTGCAAAGCTTGGGGGTACCATGCAGAAGACATTTACCTACTCAACAACCTTGTGTGTGTGTGTGTGTGTGTGTGTGTGTGTGTGTGTGTGTGTGTGTGTAGTATATTACATATTCATGGGTATCTATATGTGTGGGTGCACTTTTGTAAGTGTGAGCATGCTTGTGATGTCTTCGTTAGACACTCTTCACCTTAATTTTGAGGCAGGGTCTCTCCCTGAGCCTGGAGTTTATAGATTGAGCTAGGTTGGCTGACTGGTCTGCTCCAGCCATTCTCCTGTCTCTGCTCTCCCTTGAATCTACTTACAGACACACACCAATGAACTTGTCTTTTATAGCAATTCTGGGTATCCAAACTCATGCCCCATCCTTATATGGCAAGCATGTCACAACTGAGCTCTTGTCTAACATGCTGTCTCTAAGGGCAGTCACTCCCTGAAGCCTCAGCTTGCCTGGTATGTGGACTGAGTCTGCTTCTCTGGCTAGAAAGTGTCCTCAGAGAATCACAGAAGTTTTCTGATAGTCTTTCTCATGAAAAAGTACATGCTAGGAAAAACCAGGCATGTTATCTACAGCATCTGACTTGATGGAGATATAAAGACATAAACAGCTAAAATATATCTGACTAACTAACTTTATTTTGGACTTTTAATTACAAAGAAGAGAGGCAAACTTAAGCTAATTGAGGGAGTTAAGTTTATTGCAGCAATACCAAGAGGCTCATGAGCATGTAATAGAGAAACCAAATTAATGTCATGTCTAACAGGGACTGGAACTATAAGCCATAAGAAGCAGCATGGCAACCTGGCTCTTTCAAGATCCACACTCCTGGATTTTCCTGCCCATTTCTTCCAGTCCTCTCCCTTTACTACTCTCTGAGCCATGCTAAGCTGTGCAATGCTATAGGAACATACGGGTCTCATATGTTTTGTTATCTCAGGGTAATTTCTAGGAAAGTGGAAAAGGATATTCTGAATGATTTCCACTCTCTCCTCCAGCTCCAGCTGGGATCTTCAGGTGACCATGGTTTACAACTTGATGTGCACGTTTTAATAAGCTCCTAAAGGGTTACATAACCATATAAAGATATATGCACGTATGGAGATTTTAAAAAGGGTCATTGTCTAGTCTGCAAAAACCCTTCGGTATCATCTGTATATTCCTGTTATGGCTTGAATATGAAATCTCTCACTCAAGCTCAGTTTTTAAATTAAAACTGGGAGATCCATTGTTAGTGCCATTTTGTACAGTTGTGGAGACTTCAGAGGTGAGACCTACCTGGAGGAAACAAGTCACTGGTGGGTCCTTGAGTGTATTGAATGAATAAAAGAAATAAAAAAGGAAAGGACTTGACTGCTCCTAGGTATGGGTTATAGATCTAAGGGAGAGCATAGGTAGAGACAGAGATATCTGGAAGAGTCCACAGTGGACATGACCAGACTGAGCTGGGTCACTGAGGAGTGGGGGGAAGGGGAAGGAGCAACTGGCCAAGATAGATGGCCTGGGCCAAGAGACTGGTACAGTCAAAATGGCTGAGTTATACAGGAGAGAGAGAAACTGTGGGAGGGAAGCTCAGCCCAATACCTGGGCTGGAGAGTTCAGGGTAGGAGGTGGGTATGCCAGCCAGGAGGACCCTGTGACGGGTAGGGACTGAAGGGTCTGAGGGAACCCTGGAGCCAACTTCCGCTTTGATATGTTAATGGCCAACTTAGTTAGCAATTTGTCAGAGGTCTAAGATATGAATGGTATCTTGTCCCTGGTTCCTTTCTATCTCTTTTTGCTTCTGGTCAGCCATAATGTGAGTGCTATTTTCACTCAAGGTAGACTGACACCTCTGGAACTGTGAGCAAAATAAGTAATTCCTCCCTGTGAGTTGTTCTCCGGTATTTTTGTTTCAGAAACAGAAAAGTAAAACAATTCCAATGCAAACTACTTGTCTTAATTAGCAATGTTTGATGGGCATTCCCCTAAATGGAATGCGGATAAGGTCTCTGTGTCTCTATGTCAGTAGCATTCTCAGTTCTCATGCTCCCGAAAAGAGAAGAATTCGGATGGGAAGTAGATCCTACAGCCAAGAGTTTAATTAGAGCAAGCAAGGAAGCAAGAATATACTCTTTAGAAAAAGAACAGGCCATAACTTGAGCAACAATGACTCATCTTTTACAGAGATGGGACTTTCTGTTTCATCGCCTCGTGCCTCTCCCTGGGTGAGCATTTTCAGGAAAGTCTATGCTTTTCTTGGAAGCCCATTTTACCCTAATTCCCTAACTCAGTCTGTGATAAGCAGATGTATAAGATGTGTAAATATGCATCAGGGTTTAAGTACCCCTTGTTAGACCCCTGGAAAACTCAGGTATCCGGGGTCCCAGGCCACGACTGTGGTCACCCCAATCACCAGGCAGATTTGAGAGCTTGCTGCAAATTGCATGAGGCTTTATTGTAATTTAACGAGCTAACCCCATGTTAGCTCAGGTCTTTCACCCACCCGCCATGGTGGATGGCTAGCAAAAGACAGCTCCTAGGGCCTCCCAAGAGATCTTATAGGACAGCGTAAGGGGAGGGTCTAGGGGTACACACAGGCTCATGATTGGTGTGCCTCCAGGCTTGGAGGGCTTGCCCTGTGTTGATTGGCCAACTGGTTGTTATGGTCCATAGGCCCTCCCAGGGTGGTTGCTATGCTTTGTGCTGTGCGCTTGTCTGTAAAGCACACCCAGGGTCATAAGGCATAACGCCACCAGCTAAATTCTGATTGGTTCCTTGTCACGAGGCAGGCATCTGACTTTCTAGTGACTAACTAACTTCTGATGGGTTCCTTGTCACGAGGCAGGCATCTGACCTCTAAGTGACCAAGGCAAGTTTATGGCAAGCACGTGTTCGGCTGTAATGGCTGCCGAAAGGGAAGCTGGTCCCTTCACCCTAAAATTGAGAAGTTCTCTATAGAAAGGATAACTGTACTCTGAGCATGGTCTCCATGTGAAGAAAGTTCTAAAATTTGTTTGAGCTAATCCAGAGGGGGAGCACTACAATCTATTGTTCTCTGTATCCCATTTTGGGATGCTTTCTTAGGGTTTCTATTGCTGTGGAAGAGACACCATGACCACAGCAACTCTTATAAAGGAAAACATCTAATTGGGGTTGCCTTATAGGTTCAGAGTTTTAGTCCATTATCATCATGGTGGGAAGCATGGCAATGCATAGGCAGACATGGTGCTGGAGAGGAGCCAAGAGTTCTACATTTGGATCAGCAGGCAGCAGGAAGACAAAGAGTGACACTGGGCCTGGCTTGAGCATCTGCAACCTCAAAGCCCATCCCAAGTGACACACTTCATCCAACAAGGCGACAACTGTTCCAACAAGGCCACACCTCCTACTAGTGCCAGCCTCTATGAGGCTATGGGGGCCATTTTCATTCAAACCACTACAGGTTCTGATCTGGTCCATCTACAGAACTACACCAACCAGTATATTGACCACCATTTTGCACCCTATTCTAGAACTTTGAGTTGGCTCACTGGTTCTTCTTTACATCCTATCTTTGAGAGTTTGTTGGTTAATCCCTGGCAGAGCTAACTCCTGCCTAACACAAATGCTGTGGGGGACTGAATATCAGGTCCCAGGTTCTGGCTGTCAGCAGAGGTGGCGCCAGGAAACTCCGGCCCACTATTGTATTGTTAATGTCAGCAGGGCTGCTTTTGTTTACCTGGCCTGAGTGTAATATGCCTCTTATTTGCATCTGTATGTGCCTAAGCATCTGAATAGGCTCTCACCTGGTCAGAGGTGCTGGAAGTATGTGAGTAACTTATGAGGACAGAAGGGGAGGAGCAAAGTGGGTGAGCAGAGAGCAGTGAGAAGACAAAGAGAGAAATGGTTGCCTCCTAGTATTAGCAGGATGGTTAAGAAACACCAGAAAAGATGGCTAATAAACAAATGACTCTAGTTCCACAACATGGAACTGAGAGCTCTCTGAAGATGACAAGATGCCTGTGTTTGGTCTTTATCGCCGTTGGGTTCCTAGAAGTTTCCAGGTCCACACACCCCCACTCAGGTAGAACTGAAGGGACCAGCTTCCCTTTCGGCAGCCATAACAGCCGAACACGTGCTTGTCATAAACCTGCCTCACTTAGAGGTCAGATGCCTGTCTCGTGACAAGGAAACAATCAGAAGTTAGTCACTAGAAAGTCAGATGCCTGCCTCGTGACAAGGAACCAATCAGAAGTTAGCTGGTGGCGTTATGCTTTACGACCCTGGGTGTGCTTTACAGACAAGCGCACAGCAATGACGTAGAGAGCATAGCAACCACCCTGGGAGGGCCATAACAACCAGTTGGCCAATCAACACAGGGCAAACCCTCCAGGCCCGGAGGCACACCAATCCTGAGCCTGTGCATACCCCTAGACGCTCCCCTTACGCTGCCCTATAAAGATTTGTGCGCAGCAGCTTCAAACTGTCTTTTCTGGCCATCCGCCATGGCGGGTGGGTGAAAGACCCGAGCTAACATGGGGTTAGCTCGTTAAATTACAATAAAGCCTCGTGCAGTTTGCAGCAAGCTCTCGAATCCGCCTGGTGATTGGGGTGACCGAGAACGTGGCCTGGAACCCCGGATACTTGAGTTTTTGGGGGTCTAACAGAACCTCATGGCTGTCATGGGTTAAAGCTGAGACAAGCTGGGCCACGACAAAATGCATTCTTTTAAATGGCTTCATCCTGTTCTATAGTAATGATGTAGTATGATTTGTTTGAGGATATGTTCAGTACAAGGTTACTTATTTATCATTTATTCATTAATTAGGTTGATAATACTACAAAGACTTTCTAAAGGCACATCTTACATTTTGATGTTCTTTTTGTTTATACCACTTAGTATAAATCTTTTAAGCATCTTAACCATATTGAGTTGGCCAAGCTATAAACATTATGTATTTCTCCGTTTATTAAAGCCATCTTTGTTTTTTTCTCTGAACTATGCTATAGTTTTTAGTATACAGCAATGGTTATTTTTATCTCAAGTTCCTACTATCCATATATCAGGGACACCTTCCATATAACCCTTCATGCAGAAACTTGAAACCCTCTCTCAGCTCTCCCCCCTTCTACTCTGCAAAGTCTAGGTTAATCAGCCTTCACCAAATCCACCCTCTGTCTTTTGAACTCATGATGATGGGTGGGCTTGGTTTGAATTTCTCTTCTGTCTTAGTTAGGGTTTCTATTGCTGAGATGAAAAACCAGAACCAAAAAGCAAGCTGGGGAGGAAAGGGTTTATTTGGATTACACTTCCATACCATGGTTCAACATTGAAGGAAGTCAGGACAGGAGCTCAAACAGGGCAGGAACCTGGAGGCAGGAGCTGATGCAGAGGCAATAGAGGGGTGCTGCTTATTGGCTTGCTCTCCATGGCTTGCTCAGCCTTTTTGCTTATAGATCCCAGGACCACCAGCCCAGGGATGGCACTACTCACAATGGGCTGGGCCCTCCATCAATCACTAATTAAGAAAATGCCCTACAGGCTTGCCTACAACCCGATCTTATGGAGGCATTTTCTTAATTGAGGTTCCCTCCTCTCAGATGACTTTAGCTTGTGTAAAGTTGATATAAAACTACCCAGCACATCTATGTCCAAGTTCTATCAAATGTCATCTCATAGGAAGCCTGCTGGAAACAGGTTCACTTCAGGCTTCCTTCTTTCAGTAATTAGTTTTCTATGTCCTCCTACCCAATTATTGACAACTGTTGCTTCCTATAGTTAAACCTGATTTTGTCACTTACAGAATGAGTAGTAGTTAGTCAGGCATTGTGGCCTATGCCAGAAGTCTCAGCACCTGGGAGGGTGAGGCAGGAGGATTAACACATTTGATGCCAGCCAGGGCTACACAGTGAATTCCAAAGGCATCCTAGGCAGTGAAATTTTGTCTCAAAAAAAAAAGCAAAATTAAAGTAGACTTTTATGTGATTTAAACCTTGTTTCAAGCATTTCCTTTTACGAGATTTATGATTGCTATGTTCCCCGAAATCTTATAAATTTCTTTCTTTGGCCTGAGTAATGGCCTCCTAGCTTAAAAAAAATGCTTAATGTGTATTATGATTTGACAGTGCCTCCCAAAACTCCTGTCCTGTGAAAAATTGATCCTTAATAAGCAGATGCTGGGAGGTGGAACCCTTAGGAGGTGTGGGGTCAGGGAGACACTACTGTGTGGAGATATTTCCGTACTGCAGGAACAGATTCCATATTAAAAGTAAGAGCCTCGTCAACCCTGTCTTGCCTCCCTCTTGGCATCTTTTTGTCCTTTCTTTATGGGATACACGGCAAGAAGGTTTACATCAGATGCTATGAGAGGCAGCCTCTTGGCTTTCAGACCCGAGAGCCAGTTAATTTCTCTTTATTGTAAGTTACCTCTTCTGTATTGTCCTGGTATGGCAGCATTAAATGGGAGACTATGTGATTAATTTCACATTCTTTTGTCTTTAAGGGTGTATCAAAAAGGTTGAGTGCCAATATTGTTAGCTGCTAAGTGAGGCAGGAATTTTTATGGGGAACTGTCCATATCACGGCATCTTCAAAATTTCCTTTCATTTTGTTTCAGTTAAAAGTTTAGAGCAATGGCAGCAGGTAAGAACAATTACTTTCCTATCAGAGTAATATAGAGTTTAGATCTCAGAACTCCCCATCAGGCAGCTCACAAACTCCTGTAATTTCAGCAAGGGTTCCACACCACCCTACACACACACACACACACACACACACACAGAGAGAGAGAGAGAGAGAGAGAGAGAGAGAGAGAGAGAGAGAGACAGACAGACAGACAGACAGACACAGAGACAGAGAGAATAAATCTTAAAACAAACAAACCTCTGGAAGACTATCAGGAAGCATTCAACATCTTTATGGTACAAGCTAAATATGTTCAAGTTATCGTGTGTCGTTTTAAACTATTTAGCTAAGTACATCCTCAAATGTGTTCACCATCATTTTTGTTCTATGGCCTTAAATTGAGCATGTGCAGGAGTTGTGACTCAACTCCAGGAATGTGTCTGCTCCTGAGTGCTTTCCCATATACATATGTATCTCCCAAATAAAGCTCCCGTACTTTCTGTGAGGCACTGCCTGAGAAATGACCCCATACTCTCCTGGCTGACTTCAGGTGATGCAGATCAAGATGCCACTATAAAAAATAAAAGGAAGCTCTTTGAGGGTGGTCTAAAATTTCATAAGCACAAAATTAAATATTAATGGGATGGATTACACCAACTTTTCCTTGGGAAAACAAGCATCGTGTCCAGCATCTGCAACCATACTCAGCAAGCACCCATGAGTACTCAATGAGTACTCAAGCTTTTGCATGTGTGAACCTTAAGTATCAAAGCCGTGGTCAACTCTTGCATTGATTCCCCCCCACATCCATCCGTCTCAGGATAAATGGCTCTGAAAGAGACTGTGGGGAGACTCCAGAAAATCCTTTCTTCACTGTGTTGGTTCCTCAGACTCCAAGAGAATGCTGACTTAGTCATCAAGCATCACAGTTAAACAAAAATACAAAAGCAATTCTACCTTTCACCTATAAACATTCATCTTTTCTTAAAAAGTGGAAAAGCTGCCAGTGCACTTCTAATTTGCTCAGCTTATTGCCAAAGGGCATCATTTGGGTGAACAGGAAGTTTCACAGGGTCATATCTGGCACTTTTCAGATGAGAACCTCTGCAGTCACTACCCCAGGGACAACAAAAACCTCAGGACCAGGGATCCCACACCCCAGGGCTTGGTGGATCATCAACTGAGACAGGAAAGTTAGTCTCCTGGTTGGCTGGCATTTCTACAACGTCATTAATTGCATTCAGATTTTTTTTTAATTCCCCTTTAAAGATAACTGGGGGGGGGGGGGACTCAAAGTACATTGTGCAACCTGAAGGACCATCTTCAAAGGTCTACAAAAATAGAGAAATGAATTCAAGAAAAATGGCAAACTTGCAGAGAAGGTATGCAGGGTAGTGAAAGTTTAACAATGACCACTTCAGGTTTTGTTACACAGAGAACCGTACAGAATACAACTCAGTATTTAATTTATTTGGTGAGTGAACAAAAGGAACTACAACCTTTCCTGCTCTTGGCTTCAAACCATAGCCTCATCAGTATTAGATCTTGGAAGGTTACTCTAGCATGTTTTCTTAGCTTCATTTCATTAGTCTGAAAAAAAGAGGGGGGGATAATTGTGTCTAGGTGTTTTTATTACAGGTATTGAATCTAGTCATGATGCCTGGAAGAGGGGACTTTCCAACAAAAGGCAGGCATTCTTAGTGCCCTCTAGGAATGACTGATGAGCTAGTTCCTGACCAAACAGATCTAACAGCTAATCCATCTGAAGCTATTTGCTAATAGATCAACTATGTATTGGCTGTGCTATAAATCTGCATTGTGCTGAGGCTATTTGCACCTGACACTGAATCATACATACCAGTGGACACTCCCTCAGACCACCCTTTCCTGTGAACAAGAGCAACCTGTCTGCTAATCATCAGACCTCTTACATGGTGTACTGTGATAAGCAAAATCAAGACTCAGGAAGAATGACAGCCTCTCCTCACTTTGCTAGCCAAGGCTTCTCTGACTTGTTCAGGGGAATGCAAAATCCCATGAAAGGACTGTAATTTACAAGGGCACGGATACTTCTTTCTACCAGTTTCTTAGGAATGAACTACTTGATATGAGCAAGTTATCTTTGGACTAATAAAGCATATGTATCCTGTAAAATATAGATAATGTTCCAATCACACCTGAAGAAATTCTATGCTTATAAACAGAATGCATATACCTTTAGCAGCTCTGGTCATTAAAATCTGGGTTGGAAATAAATCTGGGTTGGAAATAAATCCCGTAGGATTTGTGACTAACAGTTTTAAATAATAACGTGAATTTTCCTCCCACACAACCAATGACCAGTTATTGTTGTCAATGTACTAAAAAAATACATTTGCAAGATAATCCAGGTTTTTTGTACTATTACTCCAAAGATAGAGAGTATAGAAGTTACTTCTTTTCCCTAGGCAAAAAGTGCTTTTAAATGATAAATGTAGCTATGAATAATCAAGTTATCTTCTTGGAAGTTGAAAATTTGGAAGATCCCATGGAACTTGAAGAGAATTTTTGTCATTTGCTTCATGAATCACTCAGAAAATCAACTATGTATGCTCCCAAGAAAAATGACTTCCTTGGAACGTCACTGGATTCTACGATTCTGCCATTGATTAACAGGCTGATAGCTTGATTCAAAGATTCTATCGTCGTTGTTATCTAAAGGGTTATGAAGGCAAGGGGCAGGGCCCATTATGTCTAGCAAGGTTTGGGGAAAAGAGAAACCTGCTAGTATATAAGGGCTATCATTAAGTTCCTCATCTCCCACAGAAACGAAAAAAGACACCCCTCCCCCTTCTGGAATTTATGGTAGCTACTCAGGGCATGTGACATTGGGTGATGTTGTTTGGAATCAAACATTGGGAATCTGCAGTCTCACAGTGATTCGTTCACACAGCTAGTTACCAAATGACAGACGCTCAGAAATACACAAACCATCCCTGCCTCAACACAACTAACATTCCTAGGTTGAAAAACCTAGCCAGACGCCGAGGGGCGAGCTTTGGGAGGCTGGGAGGGTGAGAAGAACCGAGGTACCTTTGCCCCAAGGCTTAGGGGCCTCCCCACATTTAAAGCACGCAACGATGGTGGCACAGCTTTGGAGGAATGCTGAGCCTTCGCCTCGGAGAGGGGAAAAGCTACCGGGGGCGCAGGAAGGGGGTACTGTAGCCATGGCGCGCAACCAGCTCCCTCAGACTCCAGGGATGCGGGCGCTCCAGCTGCTTCTGGGAGCCGGAGAAAAGCCCAAATGCCTCCAGGAAGGCCCGGGGGAGGTGCCTGCTCGCTGGCTGCCAGCAGCGGAAGGAGAAGGGGCATCCTCCGCGTTGCGTTGCGCTGCGCTAACGGGGGTGGGTGGGTGGACGCACAGACCCGAGCTGCAAGGCAAGCGCCAAGCGCAGGCGACAGGCAGCAGCAGCAGCAGCAGCCCACTCGCGACCGGGAGGGGTTCTCACGCCCCCTGCTCCGGGGTGACGGCACCCAGTTCGGAAGGAAATGGGGCGAGGGATGAATCATCCGGCCCCACTCCTCCCTCCCGGCCCGCGCGCCAAGCCCCTCCCGAGATCCCGCAGCAGCCAGCAGGCGAAGCCGCGGCTCCAGCTCCGACACCACTGAGCCCCCTGTGGCCTGCAGAGGAGAGGAGACAGACAGCGCGGGGGGCCAATGAGAACGCCGCTCTCACGGCCGCCGGCCGCAGAGCCTCGGCTCCCTGGCGGGCGGGGCGGGGCTAGCCGCGGGAGGGGGCGGGCTGGGGCTGGCGCGCAGCGCGGAGGCTCAGCGGCTGGCAGAGAGAGAGAGCGCGTCGAGGGGAGTCGGCGCCTAGGCGACGCGGGAAGGCGCCACCACCGCCGCCGCTGGCCAAGGTGCTGGACACCACAGGCCCATCCGTCGCTTCGCCGGGTCAAGCCGCCTCTACTGCAGCCGCCGCTGCCTCGCTTCCAGCCAGGTCCCCATGGAAGAGATGGAAGAAGAGTTAAAATGTCCTGTGTGTGGCTCCTTCTATCGGGAGCCCATCATCCTGCCCTGCTCTCACAATTTATGTCAGGCATGCGCCCGCAACATCCTGGTGCAGACCCCGGAGTCCGAGTCCCCCCAGAGCCGCCGGGCCTCGGGCTCTGGGGTCTCCGACTATGACTATCTGGACCTGGACAAGATGAGCCTGTACAGCGAGGCGGACAGCGGCTATGGCTCCTACGGAGGCTTCGCCAGCGCCCCCACTACCCCGTGCCAGAAGTCGCCCAACGGCGTCCGCGTTTTCCCCCCTGCTATGCCGCCACCGCCCACCCACCTGTCACCGGCTTTGGCCCCGGTGCCCCGCAACTCCTGCATCACCTGTCCCCAGTGCCACCGCAGCCTCATCTTGGATGACCGGGGGCTTCGCGGCTTCCCCAAGAACCGCGTTCTGGAAGGGGTCATCGACCGCTACCAACAGAGCAAAGCCGCGGCCCTCAAGTGCCAGCTCTGCGAGAAAGCGCCCAAAGAAGCCACGGTCATGTGCGAACAGTGCGACGTCTTCTACTGCGACCCTTGCCGCCTGCGCTGCCACCCCCCGCGGGGGCCCCTAGCCAAACACCGCTTGGTGCCCCCGGCCCAGGGCCGCGTAAGCCGGCGGCTGAGCCCGCGCAAGGTCTCCACCTGCACAGACCACGAGCTGGAGAACCACAGCATGTACTGCGTGCAGTGCAAGATGCCGGTGTGCTACCAGTGCCTGGAGGAGGGCAAACACTCCAGCCACGAAGTCAAGGCTTTGGGGGCCATGTGGAAATTGCACAAGGTGAGTCCTGTACAACCCACCCCTGGATTCCCGCGCCCTGGGTTCTCCAGGTTTGCAGTACTCGGTCCCTCTTAGGGTCACAGCGCATCCCAGTGGGGGCGCAGTGCAGGTGCCTTTGGCGTCTGTCTTGCGATCTGGTGCATTGCAGGAGGCTCGGGGGACATTGGATGAGATGCACGGAGGTTGAAAGTCTCCAGGGAGCTGTTGCAAGGATGTTTTAGCGTGGGTTTCCCTCCCCAGGCAGTCTTGCCTGTGAGCTGAGCCCAAGGCGCCCCCTCTTCAGTCTGCAGACTATGGCCGCCACCACCTTAGGGCAAAGCCTAGGTGGTTTAGCAGAGCCGCGCGGGTGGCAAAGGCCTCCAGGCAAGCGCCAGTGCAGGGTGGGCTGAGGACAAGGGAGAAGGGGACAGGCGGGGCGATGGGGTTGCGCGGACCTCAGGGGACTGTCTCAGCGAGGAAGGCAGAAGCCCTGATGCAGGGCGGGGGCGGGGAGAGACTCCGCGGGCGGAATACTGATGAGTCCGCTCTGAGCTGGACCTGACGCTCCTGTTGGAAGGGAAACAGTTTCTGATGCCTACAACTCTAGCAGGTGGAGAGGTCCCGCAGTCCTAAGGCAAACAGTCTGTCTGGGCCTTGACCCTCGAGGGAGGGGGACCTAAAACTGGAGCAGAAAGACCAGAGTATTTTAAGCGGTTGCATCCTAAAATCATCAGGTCCCCCAGACCCTCATTCCACTAGGGTTCAAACCTTCCCCTTTTCGTAGCTGCATGTGCAAACTTTGAGACACCTGTTAGCAGAGTTGTCTTTTGGCCCCTTTTGATGGAGCCTTTCCCAGGGCTACTGAAAAAGAATGCCTTCAACATGTCATGTGACTCGTCTCCTTCGATGGCTTCCTGTGGCTCTTAGATCACCCTTAGAACATTCTAGCAAAATCCTCTTGACATCTTCCTCTTGGCCTCTTCCACTTATTGGCTCCCCACTTTCTGCCTCTGTGCTTCTGCTCTTCTTCACCGAACAGGGGCAGGGCTGCCCTCTGCCTGAGCCTTTACATTGAGTGTTCTTTCCTGAAATTCTCTTCCCCGAAGCCTAGATAGGGCCACTCCCTCTCTGGCCTCCTTGACGTTGCTCAGACGTGAGTAAAGGCCAGATAGAGGCCTTGCTGACCTGCCTCAGACAACCCTTTCCTTTTTTTTTTTTTTTTCTCAGTAGCACTTATCACCGCCTAGCATGATAACATATTAATTATGCTGTTTTGTGTTTATTGCCCCTTCCCCAACACACACGCAAAGCAGGAAGATAAGCTTTGTGAGGAAAGTGTGCTCTTTATAACAATGCGCCCAAGTTTCTTAGTTGGAAGGAGAGCACTTGCATGCACATGCTCTAAGGCAATTTTACTTCTCCAAATAGCTGGAGGGCCACAACAGCTGCCCAGCGTTGTCGCAGGAGAAACTGTCTTTACACCAGTTGTCTGCCCAAGGATAAGGCAGTGAAGATAGCCTTGCAGCCCTCAGCTGTGTCCCCACTAGTTTCCCAGATTTCCTTGGGAACTAGAAAAGCTGACTTTGAGAGGCACCTATTCTGCATTTGAGATGGGAACAGCAATAATGGCTGGGGCATAAAAAGACAAATGCCAGCATTTCCAGCAGTCACTGGGGACTTTCTCAACTCTTCCCTGTCTCTGTCTCCCAAATGACAAGGGACTTATGACATGTGCCACCATGCCCAGCTCTCCAGTTATACTTCTAAAAATGACATTTGATTTTGAAAATTTAAAAAACTGTAGTTCTCAGCCATTTTCCCCCTTTATATAATGATTATGCACTCAACTCATAACTGTAGTCTGGACACAGTTGACCTGTAGTTGAATTTCTCCACCAAGTGTTTAAGAAATTAATCCCCTGCCTGGGCAAAGACCTTAGTGCTATCATTGGGTGTCATGCAACATTGCTTGTCATGGATAGCACATACTCTATCCATGAAGACCAAAAGGAATCTTCAAATCTATGCCAAACCCCATGTACAGTTGAAATGTCAAGCCTGTTTGTTAACCTGACAATGGAAATTGTGAGTAGATGTTATGGTTGAAAATTTTATCTGCTTAAAAAAATTACAAAAAGAAACCCCATGAAAAAATGGAATAAAATGTCTGGAAGACCATATACTGTCTGACTTTTGGCATATTTTCCCAGGATAATAAATCAGTATTATTTTGTCTAGTCAGTACCTAGGTAACCAAATGGCCTGGAAAAGTTGAGCAGAAGAATAGTAGATTTTAATATTCAGTTGCCATATGTTAGAACACTGAACATTACTCCTTAACGTTGTTTTTCCTTAAAAAGACAACATGTTACTTCTTCATTTACTATCTCTGTAAATGCTCCTGGACCAGAATTGCTATGACCTTCAAAACACAGAAGAGCAAAGGACTAAACCTCCTTCTCCAGAGTTGGTACTCAATTATGAATATTTTCAATCATAGTCATTAATAGCAACCATTTCTACTGATGAAGAAAATCCTGTAAATAAATATCCATTAGATACAAGGCATCAGCTTACACACTCAAGGCCACATAGTTATCAAGTAGTTTTAACAGCTGGCTAAAATGTATTGTCAGTTTACCAAATTAATTTTTAGATATTCGTGACATTTGAAACCCATAAATAATACATGAAATAATAATCCAAGCCAAATATCTGATATCAGTCTTAAGCTATATCAGCACTTTCTCTATTACTTTATCCAAGTCAGGCTGATATAAAAACTTGCAATGCAAAAGAGGATTGTAGACATCCTGAAAGGCATTTGGAACTATTATTAAAATCACCCTGTAATTTTCAGCAGTTCCCAACAGTTCCCGGAGTCTTAAATTCTTGATTTTATGAATCACTGAATCGGTAAATGTTTCATAAGCTTTCTTCCATGTTTGTGCTGCTAAGCAAAGATTTCTTCCTTCCTTCCTTTCTTCCTTTCCCCTAAACATGTACTACTCATCCTGGTCTTGTCTCAAATGATCTTTTAAATTACTTTTAAATTAATTAACTTTGGTGTTTTGAGACAGAGTCTTACACAGTCCAGGCTTCCCTCTAACTTGCTGTGTAGCCAGGATGACTTTGAACTCCTAATCCTCCTGCCCTGACCTCCAACCAGGTCCCTTCTTTTTAAAAAGAAGATTTACAATTTAATCACTTTAAAATAAGCCATCAGTTGATTACACTTTCATTTCTAAACTGTGCTGGAAAAGTATTTGCTTAGTTGTAGCATTTGTATGAAAAACGCCTGAGATGATGCCTCCAAAATAGCATTCTGTTAACCATACGCTACAGTGTGTTGCAATATATGTCCTTGTGGTCACTGTACTCAGTAGCCTACATTTGTGCCTTTTTCTTTATATTAATTTACTTGAGGGAGACATAAAACATTGTGTGTGCAATCTAAGCATTCTAACAGATATTAGGACAATGTTTCTGAGGAGAAAATTGTGACTTTGTATCCTCTTTCACGGCTTGTGCTCTTTACTTCCATTTAGTTTTTCTACTTCTAATTTGTGTCATGAATCTTTTTGGTTTTGGTGGTAGAAAAGTGCACACAGTATATTCAAAACTGAATGTGCGAAGTTTAATGTGAAGTGTCACAGCTTCTGTTCCAAATGTCCATTGTAACTGTAAAGAAGTTCTTTGAGTTATAAGGACTTTGGGGCTCGGGTTAATTTTAGTGTGTTGTGTTTTCTTTCTTTCTTTCTTTCTTTCTTTCTTTCTTTCTTTCTTTCTTTCTTTCTTCCTTCCTTCCTTCCTTCCTTCCTTCCTTCTTTCTTCTTTCTTCCTTCCCACCCTCCCTCCCTCCCTTCTTTCTCCATTCCTTTCTCTCTCTCTCTCTCTCTCTCTCTCTCTCTCTCTCTCTCTCTCTCTCTCTCTCTCTCCCTTCCTCCCTCTCCCTGCCTCTCCCACCCCCCTCTAGACAGGGTTTCATTGTGTAGCTCTGGCTGTCCTTGGACTTACTCTGCAGACCAGGCTGGCTTAGAACTCACAGAGATCCTCCTGCCTCTGCCTCCCAGACACTGGGATGAAAGGTGTGCACTACCACACCTGATTTTTTCCAAAGGTGTGTGTGAGTGTGTGTGTGTGTGTGTGTGTGTGTGTGTGTGTGTGTGTGTGTGTGTGTGTGTGTGTGTGTTGTGTTTTTATTGTTTGCAAGTTTGGGTCAATAATGTTTAGAAAATTTAAAGAATGAACTGAGCCACAAAGAAGTAGCTAGAGGACAAGAGGCTCCAAAACGGCCAGGGCTTCTTACTCTCAAGACTAAGCAAGGCTTATGCCTCTCTGTCACCCACAAGGATTCAAAGAACTTCAACAGTATTCCCAAAAGTATTTGAAAAAATAGTGTAAAATGTTTGAAAATTACTAATTTCGGTTTGTATAAAGTAAGTGATAACCCACCCCCTGTCATCTGTTGTCTGGTAACTAGAAATAATGTCCAAATACAAGTTATGATCTTAAAAAACAATTAAAAATAACAACAAGATATGATCTTAGCAGGAAAATAAATAGCACATTTCTCACCTACATGAGTTAATGGACTGTTTGGTGTGTATGACACTGTGCAGGCTTTGAATATCCTTTTCTGAAATACTTGAAGTATTTCAGATTTTTTTCATTTTGGAATATTCACATATGCATAATAAGGTATCTTAGGATAGGATCCACATTTAAACCCAGAAGTTATTTGTTTCACATACATTTTATTTAAATAGCCTGTGGTCATTTTATATAGATTTTTAAAGTGCTAGGCTGTGATGGAGACTCACCTGAGGTTAGGCAGGAATTTGCTACTTGTGTAAGCTAAAAATCAATTTGGGTTTTGGGACATTTTCAGATTTTAGATTTACAGATTAGAGATACTCAACCTGTAATGCTGGCATCCAGAGTAAGAGAAGAACCTTTTATATGAAAATAAAATGTGAAATAGCACAGTAGTTGTAAATAATATCATTTTAAAATAAATTTTATCAGAGACTGGTAGCTGTAAAGAACAGGAACCAGCTTAGGTGATGACAGAAGATTTCGTGGGAAGTACAACAAAATCTGCCTTCCAGGGGGTGAAACTGGCGTGCCAAAGTTCACCGTGGACCACATGATGCTGTGGTAACCTCAATGAGACTTTGATTTCTCATTCATGTCAATGTCATGGTCCCTTTTTTCTCCTTAGCTAGTTCATGGTGTTTTATCTGCCACTCTCAATTAAGAAATCCTGAGTCATAAAAATGTGTGATTCAAAAAACATCTCGCCATTTTCATTGAGGATTCTAATTTTTTAATTCCAGATATTGTCTCTGGAATATTGCATTTACAAGGCTGCATTCTGATGCTGTAAGTACAAACCCAGAAGCAGTGTTGGTTCAGTGAAGCAAAAATGACATTAAATCTACCTGGTCACTTCTATTGATTTCTCTGGCTGTTTTTATTGTGGAATTGTTTGCAAAGAAGGGGAGCTTTATTTGAAAGAGCTCTAAACACCCAGTGTATGTCTGATGGATGTTTTTAAAGGGCCTCTGCCTGCGCTTACTGGATCACTAACCGAACCTCTGCCAGCTATAAATTTTGTTTGTTTTCAAAGGCAAGAAACCTCTGGTTATGCATAAAATTCCAAAATCCATTATATTTATTATTATTTTATGTATGTGTGTATGTTCGTGCATGCAAATGCCCCGTGGAGACCAGAAGAGGGCTCTGGATCTCCTGGAGCTGGAGTTGTAAGTTGTGAGCCACCAAATGTGGATGCTGGGAACTCAACACCAGATCTCTGTAAGAGCAGCAAGAGCTCTTAACTGTTGAGCCACCTCTCCAGCCCTGCTGATCTATACAGAAGTTCTTAAACTTTATTCCCAGTAATTTTCTATAGTTACAGAAGTTTGGAATTCTCCATTCTAAATGTACTCCTGACAGTTCCTGTTGTATAATGTCATATCATCATGGGGCTATATGGTGGTCATTCTTTGAACACAGTTTCACTTCCTGTGGTTTCGATTGTTGAAGTCAATCAGGGTTCAAAAGTATTCAACGAAAATTTCCAAAGGTGAAAATTTCTATGCCTTAAACTGTTTGGCATTCTGGATGGCATGGTGAACTCTTGTACTCAGGATGTGGTTCACCCCCTTCCCCAGAGTATCCACTGTATAGCCTCAATTGGCTGCTTGGTCCATTATCTGACGCACCGCTATAAAATGGCAATGTTTGAGTAGCCCTTACGTCATAGCCACACATTATGTCACAGTGCCTACACCGTCCACCTCAGTTCACCTCATCATGAAGGAATATCACATATCATCACAAGAACCATAAATACAATATATTTTGAGAGAGAGACCCTATACACATAACTCTCTTTATACATTGGTATAACTATTATCTTTTATGATTGCTATTAATCTCCATATAATTTACAAACTAAATCTTTCCATAGATGTGCTTGTATATAAAAACACACTGTATATGCAGAGTTTGCCACTCTACACAGCTTGGGGCAGCTACTGAGAGTCTTGTATATATCCCCCAAAGAGGAGAGAGGAATGCTGTGTGTCAACAGCAAACTAGATACTTGTTGCAAACCAGCATTTTTCAAATGTATTCAACTTTGGAAATATTTTTTGAGTGGCTGAAATGTTTGGGAAACATTAACCTGTCTAATCGGGTTAATTAATAGACAACAACTTGGTTACAACAATTGTAATTGATTTTTTTGTTCTATCTGTACAGAAGAGAATATCCAAAACCCCATCCTGAGGAGGACAGTCCCTAGTGAGCCCCTACCTAAATCTTACATTAATTCTTAAGTAAATGCTGAGTTAAATTTATTACTCTTTAAATGTTAAAAGTCAAAGGGAAAGAACTATCTGATTTTGTAATATTTATGTATAAGGATCTGGGTACATATTGTCTTCTTTACTATTGTAAATACAATAATTCTTTAAGATGATTTTAGGCATCAGAAGTCTAATGCTCTATAATGAAAATCAACTGATCCCCCTTGACTGCTTTTAGGATCTGTATACAGAATGCCAAGGGCAAGTTTAACTGAGTTTCTCACTAACCTACATTAGGTAAAATTAGATTGTTTTGAAAATGCTTTTGATTAAAAAGGCAAAAGGTGGCCTGGCATTGGTGGCACATGCCTTTAATCCCAGCACTCGGGAGGCCGAGGCAGACAGATCTCTGTGAGTTCGAAGCCAGTGTGGCTCCAAAGCTACACAGAGAAACCCTGTCTCGAAAAACAAAAACCAAAACAAACAAACAAACAAAAAGGCAGTTCTAATCCCAGGGTGACATTTGTACTTAGTGGATGTTAGATAAAGATTTACTTAATGAAAGAAAGAATCGGTGAGAGGAAAATTAATCACTACCAGCATAATACCAGTATTTTAAGTTTGCAAATTAGCTTATCAGTGATCATCACATTTTAAACTTATATTTAACACTCTCTGTTAAAATGCAGAGTGCTTACTATATGCGAGACACTGCTAGAAGCCATTTGCAGCAGTTTTTCTTTAAACTTATAATCTACCTGTCTTCCTGTGAAAAAGAATATAGGAATGTCACAAAATCACATCAATTGTAAGTGGCAGAAACAGAACATAGGCTGTCTGGTTCCAGAGTCCATGCATTGATCGATATTCAGTCTTAACTTTCTGATAAGTAGGAAATACAGGACTGAAAAAGCAGTGTTGTGTCTTATAAATCCCAGATCCTTAATGAGTAGCTGAGGTCCTTTATTTCTCATGTATAGGAAGCGCTGAGTAATTCAAAGTCATTTGAAAGAGGAAAATACCCAGTGAATGGAAAAGAGAGACGCATTGTTAAGCATCCCATAAGCAAGAATGTCCGTGGTGAAAAACAGGCACAGTTAGATCCTGAGGTCCAGCCTGCCGCCCTGTCAGAGCTGGGTGACTAACAGGGACCTGCCAGCTCAGCCACAGTCCTCTTAATGAAACCACACATCTTAACATGTACAGATGAAGATAACATAAAAGGATAAAGAAATTTTAAAATAAAAGGGGCACATGGGTACTTGGTTACTGCATCTGTGAAATAATACAGATGAATGCATTTTTGAAAACACAAATGTATGTTTAAAGCCAAACTCCGGAGTCTGATCTGTGTTTACTGTCAATTTCTTCTTGTATTTTTGCTTGTGGAATCAATCAAACCTTCTTAACCATTTTTTTCCTGTGATTTCCTTTCACCCAAGAAAATTTTACACTCCCTAGATATACAGGCAGATAACCCAGGTATGCCAATTAAACAGTATTGACAATAAATTGTGGAGGGACCTATTACAAAATAATATATATATATATATATATTATATATATATATATATATATATGCTATCTATTAGGGACAAAAGCAAATTTGCATACTAGTGTGATGGATGTGCTCTTTTTTTGCATGAGAAATTAAATCTTGGCTGAGGGTTTGCAATGTCTTTAGTATCTTTCAGAGTTGGTCAATATTTTAATAATTGTCAATGTTGAAAACACATTACAAAGCAAAAGAATGGCAGAAGCAAGTTCAAGGACATTGCAGCTGGAAATTCTGTCCTACTCCAAGCCATTCATTCAACACTTGTTGTTGTTGTTTTTCAAGACAGCATTTCTCTATGTGGCTCTGGCTGTCCTGGAACTTATTTCATAGACCAGACTGGCCTCCAACTCAGAACTCAGAGATCTGCCTGCCTCTGCCTCCCAAGCAGAGGGATTAAAGGTGTGTACCACCACCACCAGCTCAAAAAAATTTTAATGAAACTCAAATGTCAACCTTTAATATGAAACACTCTAATCCGAAGGTGTACTAATTCAATACTTTCATATTCATGAATGTCAGTGGGAAAATATCTTCAAAGTCTTTTTTTTTTTTTTTGACGATTAAAACAATACATTTCAACAAGAGCAGAAAACTTTGTAGGAACACAAAAAAACAAACACTACAATTCGTAACATACAGGAGCCTCAGATCTGGGTGAGATGTCTCAGGTAGCTTCTGCTGGCATTGCGTGGCTTGACCACTCCCACAGTACTGAGTGCAAATGTTCTGTATTCAGAACCAAGTGGCTGGGAAGCCAGACATTACAAACACCTCCGATTCATTATGTGCATCTAATCATCAGCCTTCTACTGTTCCCAAATTTTCTGTGACTGAGTGCCACATGAAGTTGCAACCCATGGCAGAAGCATGTCTAAACAGACATGGTTTAGAAACAGATTTAAGCTCTGCCAAACAAAATTGTGACTCACAAGCCTTGCTGCCGCCATGGTCTGAAGGTGGCCTTGTAGAAGCTTACTCTCCAGAGCAGCAGTGAGGAGTGGAGTTAGGTCAGAGAACTCTGCCTTCGAGAACGGGTGGGAGGCATCCCGCTGGACTAGTTACCAAGAAGGTGGCCTCCCGATGAGAGGATGAGTTTGGCCCCTCTCACACTTTCTTACACTCGTGAGATGCATTCTACTGTGTCATGATGCAGAAGATGGCCCTCAGCTGATGTTTCCTTTTGATCTTCTAAAACCGTGAGCCAAGTACATTTCTGTTCATAATGAATTACCCTGCCCAGCAGCAAAATGGATAAAGACACTTGCATAAAGTCAAAGCTGCATGTTCTTGCTAACAGCTCTGATCCGTAAGGACTTGGCTTCGAAAAATTTTGCTGAGCATTGCACTTTGGTGTGGAGACAGCCATCTGTTGGGAGCAGGTGGGCTTCGTAGATGTTTAATTCTCATCTGCTACAGGCGCGTTCACGGGAAGCTGACCTTCTACCCCGATGGCTGAAGTTTGGCTTCCTCTTCTTTATTCTTATGTTGCTTGAAGCTTGTATTCTAAGGAACAACTGACAATATGTACTCATCATTGTGTCCATGCTTCAGGAAACATCTGAGAGAGACATTTGAGCTGCCATGTATATTATTCCAAGGCATTATCTGTCTCTGAACAAAACAGCTGGCAGAAGTGAGCAAAGGTATTACCTAAAACAGGTAACCTATTGCAGCCTCTGTGACTTCAAAGTAAAACCCTGGACCGTCAAATACGTATAGGCTAAAGAGCAAGCTCAAGTGAACTGAAATTCAAGTGAAAGCTGAACAAGATTCCAGAACATACTCTATCGTGATCACCCTTCCTTGGTGGTCTGAGTTTCTGCTTGTGACAGCAAATGACGAACGGCTGAACTATATTACACACCCACTTCATCCTTTGCTTACTGATATTTATGCCCTTGCCAGGACAGAATGATTCATAAAACCTATAAAGCCACGTTGCTTATGCTTGACCATTCTCCCTCTCACACCCCTGAAATGTTATCCCAAGAGCATTCGTCACATAAAGTCAAATGTAAAATCAGACTTCCATCCAATCCAATAAATCTTCTGTGGCAGAGATAAATCCACAGGGCTTCTAACAAGCAGCTCTTATTGATTTTATTGACCATCAATCATCTAGCCAAGTCTTAGCAAGGAAATACGATAAACAGCTTTCAGCACATAACCAATGGGGAAGACCGATGGTGTTTACAAGCTGCCTGTGGTATCTGGCCCATTTTCTGCCACTATGGAAGTCAGTCCACCACTGGTGGAGCTAAAACATTGAATGGTGTTAAATACAATATTCTTCATTTCCCACTTTGAGGAACAAGAAAAATAGAAGGTTGAAATTTGTATGAATGCTCAATTTCCAGGATGGCTCTACCAAGTTCAGTATTCAAGGGTACTGTGTCTGACCCTTCTCAGTAGACCCCAAATGGCACATACACACATATACCTAACATAGAACATGGATTCTTTGGAAGCTACTTCTGGGAATGGAACCTGTGGCCTTTCACATGCTTGACAAGTACTTTACTATTGAGCTATGTCCTTAGCCTGCCTTCCTTCCTTTCTTTCTTTCTTCCTTCCTTTCTGTTTCTTTCCTTCTTTCTTTCTATCTTTCTTTCTTTTATTTTGAGACAAAATGTCCCTAAGTTGCCTAGGTTGGCCTTGAACTTGTAATCCTCCAGTAACTGGGATTACTATTTTTATTTAAATGTTTTTCCAATTATCAAGATTTCACAGTTTTTATGTTTGAGCTCATGTTTAGCTATTAATCAAACATTTGCATTGACTCTAGCATCTACAGCCCACTGGAACTATCATTTGGATGTATGTAACTGCCTCACACTTAGCTTGCCCAGATTAGAACTCCTTGCCTCTCTCCCACTGGTAACCATGGATTGCCTCTTTTTATTCTGAATAAGATCTGAAAGATGCTATTCCACAGTGGAGACAAATTGAGACAAGAGAATGGGGCAGGCAGAATGAGGTCCAGAGGCCTTACCCCAAAGCCTTACAAAATTAGCATATAAAAAAGCAAGTTGGCAGAAAAGAGGGCTGAACCCCCCCAGGCTCACCCAGCTGCATGCCAACTAAAACTAGCTGGAGTGCTGGCCCAGGCAGAGGCCTATGGTTGTTTTAATACTAAAATGCACACCTGTATGTGGAGATTTTAGATGCTGAAGCATGTGACCCATGAAGTTGTATGTAGAACTACATGTAACAAGGCATGTGTAGAAAAGCCTATGCTAAGTAATCTCAGGCAGTGCTTTGTGCCATAAAAGCTCCCTTGGTCCCGGCACTGCCATCTGAGCTGCTGAGGCCTTTGTTAAGCCTGCTTCCTCCCTTTGGAATGTATTCTTCCTTAATAAGTTCTCTCACTTTGCTTGCTACTTGCTGTGTGCCCTATGTTGCTATCTTAATTCTGGGATACAAGAATTTAGTAGTCCCTCAAGAGGTTTCCACCAAACCCCCAGAACTACTGGTACCAAAGTAAGGAATATTGATTTCAAGACTCAAGATACCAGGTTAAGTACTTCAGACCTGCACATTCTTCAGAACAGCAGCATTAGAAACAATGACTAATTAGAAACAAATCTAAAGTTCTAGAATCATCAAATAAGGAAACAAGGTTAAGAGAGAAGCCCAGACAAGGCTGTCATAACTTTGACCACTTACATCCCAAGCTCACAGTACCCTATGTGCTGGTATAAGGACATTCTCTGGTGTCACCAAATCACTTCTCTCCACATTATGAGGCAGATACCATTGCCATCCTCATTACAAATAAGGAAATAGAGGCCAGGAAGCCCAAAGTCACAGCTAACAGGTGACAGAGTCAGACTGCTGGCTTTGTGCATTCACTGTTTCGATACCAGTGATGCCTAGGCCTCCTGCTCTATGCTATTCATGCTCACCCTCAGCCCCAAAAGGATGCAACCTCCCGTATGGAGACAGTAGGCCCTTCTCAGTATATAAAAAGCTCATTATAACATTCACTCTTTTAACAGCTGACCTGAACAAGGGAGAGCTCTTGGTCTCCAGACTGATAGCTGGGAAACCAGCATGGGACTTATCCAGACCCCCTTGGGTGGGTGTCAGTGAGGAGACCTCAGAAATCTATGGGGCCTCTTGTAGTAGTTCAGTACTTATCCCTCGAATAGGAATGGACTTTGGAAGTCCATTCCACATAGAGGAATGCTCCCTAAGCCTAGACACACGGGGGAGGACCTAGGCCCTATCCCAAAGGATAACAGACTCTGATGACACCCTATGGAAATCCTCACCCTCCTGGGGAGCAGAAAGGGTATGGGATAGATAAGGTGTTAGTTGGAGGGGGGCAGAGGAAGAGGGGATGTTACGATAAATCTTTCCGCCAAAAGCCGCCGAGCCCCACCGCCACGTGTGAGCTTTACTTCAGCCGCCTGCCTGAGTTAGGATCAAATGAATACACAGAAACTTGTATTAGGTTCAAATGCTGCTTGGCCAATGACTAGGATTCTCATCTGCTAGCTCAGGGGAAAAGAGGGCCCTTCCTGGGTCTCCTTCACTTAAATATAAGTCTCCTTGCTATGTCACTTCCTGTCTGGATCATCACTTCTCTACTACATTTCCCAGAATCCTCTTTGACTCCTAGTCCTGCCTAACTTGCCGTTTCATTGGCCAAGCAGAACTCTATTAAACAATCAATAGGATAAACATACACAGAAGTACTTCCCCCATCAAGGGGAGGGAGAGAGAACTGGGATTGACATGTGAAACAATCTTGTTTCTAATTCAAATAAAAAAAGGAGAAAAACAAAAAAAATCACTCTTTTACAGTTTAATTCAGTATCTTTCAGTTTATTTATTCACAGAGATGTGCAACCAACACCAGTGGAATCCCACATTTTCATCATTCAGAAAGAACCCCCCCATCAACATGTAGACCCTCAATACTCCATTCTGTCCCCAGCACCTGGAGACTTCTGGAGCACGTCCAGTTTCTGTGGATTTGACTAATCTGGGTATTCCATGCAAATTTGGTCATAGGATGCGTTCCCTTTTGTGTCTGGCGTCTCCCGCTCAGCATGGTTTCAAGGTTCCTCCTTTGTAGCACACATCAGTGCTTTGTCCATTCTTGCAATGGGTTAAAAATCTGCAGTATTAGATATGTCATGCTTGCTTTTGTAAGCACACATTGTGAGCACATTTGCTCCCACATCTCAGAGATTATACATAATGCTGCTTGGATTTCTATGCACAGGCCTTTGTGTGCACGATCTCTGTCCAGATGGCTCCACCAATTAGATAGCATAGGAACATCTCAGAGCAGCAGATGAAGCTTCCCTGGGCATGGTGGCCTTCCTCCTTACCCCGAGTTCTACATCCTGGCTGTGGTGATAGAGTTCACTTCTGTAAACAACCATAAAGCTCTAGCTCTGCTGTGCTTTCTGTTAACTGAGAGTTGTAAACAGGCATCTTTCTCCTGCCCACCTGTTTCCAAATACTGGGTGACCACTTCCCAAATAATTGACTTGGAGGCTTAATACTACTTATAAATGTTCGGCCGATAGCTCAGGTTTGTTACTAGCTAACTCTTACATTTTAAGTTAACTCGTATTCCTTTTTATACTCTGCCATGTGGCAGTGCCTTTATTAGCATGGAATGTTCATCTCCTGCTCCCTCTTTGGCTGGCTGGTGACTCCTGACTCCGCCCTTCTCCTTCCCATCATCCTTAGTTTAGTTGCCCCATCGCCTATACTTCCTGCCTGGCTACTGACCAATCAGTGTTTTATTAAACAAATTTGAGTGACAAATCTTTACAGTGTACAAAAGGATTATTCCACAGCAGAGAGTCGCCATTGTGATATGTTAAAAAGCAAGCTGAGGTGCCAAAATGCAAGATTCTTCCTGTGCAGTTGAAAATTATAAACTGGTAGAATTGGGGCACTAGATCTCACATATTGATTGCCCAACACCTTCCAAGGTCAGAAAAAAAACAACTGAACACTTCTTTAAATTACCAACATCATGTGGTGTTTCTTATGGTTTAAAAAAAAAAAGAAGACCACTTTATTTTATAGAATTTACATTAAGAATTCTGAATATCCAAGAGCCCATTTTTAATTGCTTCTGTGTATGTGTGTGTGCATGGGTGCATGTGTGAGTGTGTGTGCCTGTGTATTCGATAAGCCTCAATTGAAATGGGATTTTTCTCTTTGGGGACTCTCGCATGATCCCAGGCATCCACAATCACTGGTTTGGGTGATTTTGTTGTTGTTTTTTGTTTTTTGTTTTTTGATTGTTGGTTTTCTATTCTATGTCTATAATCACTAAAGTTTGTTAACTTTGTTTTGTTATTGTTGTTGTTCTTTAAGGGGGAATTGTGCATGCTAATGCCATTAAATTGATATCCCTTTTTATCCTAACACCCTCTATTTCTATCAACACTAGCTTTCAGTAAGTCAGAACCTTTGTCAAAGGGATCATCCTGAGACCAGCATCCCTCTCCACTCTCCTGGGGTCCTCTGTGGAGTTCCTGGTTTCTTCCATCCTGTCTGCAAGCACCTTCCGCCTTCATGCTCTCTGCGGTTGTTTTGAAGTGCTAGGACTAAAATAGAGCTGCCAGCATGTTAGACAATCTCTGCTCTGCACCCCAAGCCCCAGCCAGACTTCTTAGTCCTCTCCAAGGCTTTCTGTAATTGGCATGTGACTGATAGGCTCAGCCAGCTGCTGGTTTTTTACCCAGGAGCTGCTGGGGAGTCTCCCTAACCACTCCATGTGGCTTGTGCTTCCTCTGCCTTCCTGTAGCCACTGGTTTTCTCAGCCATGGCTTCATTCCCACTGAAGGTCCAGATGATGGCAGCTCCTCAAATCATATCTACTGTGTAGCAGCCTTAGGGCTGGCACAGATCCCAACAATATATTACTGTAATGTACTTGGCCAACAACATGTAATGTTAAAATAAGATTACAACATACACATCAGGGTCATTTAAAATGTGCTCACACTCATCTTAGTTTGAAAGGTGTCATAAAGTGATTTCATTAAATGCAACACAGAATCTATTGACATGTAGCCACCAGCAGTGGTGGCACAGGCCTTTAATCCCAGCATTCGGGAGGCAGAGGCAAGCAGATCTCTGTGAGAGCAGCCTGGTCTACAGAGCAAGTGCCAGGATAGGCTCCAAAGCTACACAGAGAAACCCTGTCTCGAAGAAAAAGGAAAGAAAGAGAAAGAAAGAAAGAAAGAAAGAAAGGAAAGAGGGAGGAAGGAAGAAAGGAAGGAAGGAAGGAAGGAAGAAAGATCATAGAATTTTTGTTGGTGTTGATGGATTAGACCCTGGGGCCCATGTATTCTAGGCAAACACTCAAACTTCCAAGCTACATCCCGATTCATTTGTTTTATTTGAAGACAGAGTCTTGCTAAGTTGTTCTTACTATCCACTGACTCCATTCTCCTTCCTGCCTCACCCTCCCCAGTAGTTGAGAGTTCAGGCATCACCACACTATCCATCTTAGAACAAACACTGAATAGAGCCTGGACATTCTGCTTACATTGAGGAACAAAAAGAAAAAAATTCATAAATTCCATCTACAAATGGGAGATCATTGAATTAGTCAATAGAAAGTTATTATCTAAATTGAAGGCTGACAAAGACTGGCCAATTAATTATTCTTTCCTGAGTATGGCCAAAGAGTTCAATTATATTTTCATTCCATTAAATCATACATTTTATTATAGCAAAGTTACAATTTATTTTTAAAATTCTCTTTATTTTGATGTCCCGCGCACGCTGTATTTTCTCGCCAGCAAGAAATACACGCAGGACACTCGGATCCTTCTGCAGACAAGCTTTAATGCATCTTGAGAGTTGGAAAGAGCATAAGCTTACCAGAGCGGAGACTCTGAACTAAGAAAACCCATCCCTAAATAAGGCTGGCCAGCCGCCTGGGATGTGTTACCCTGTGAATGGCTTCAGCTCCTCAGGCCAAATGAGCCACGGGATAGGCAGAGATCAAAGGAATGGAGATTACCCAGCGCCTGTTGAAGTAATTTACATCTTGGTGTCTTTAGGCACCATTATGTAGGAAACGGCCCCCTACATTTTGAGTCATGATCTCTCTGTATAGTCCTGGTTGGCCTCAGACTCACACAATCTTTTTGCCATGGTCTCATATGTGCTGTTATTATAGGCATGCATCATCGACCCCAGCTTTATTTAATCATTTAGCTTGCATGCTATAGCTTGGGATTGTTGATCATTAAGTTCTATAAAACTCAGCAAGTATAAAAGGTTATATTGTAAAGTAGTCTTTGGAAATTTCATTCTGTTTTTCAGATATATTTGTCTTGCATATTTAAGGTTCACAACATGATGTTCTGAGACACCTGTAGGTACCAGTAACTAGTGGAGTGAATCAGCTTGATAAACCTGTCATCTCAAATTGTCATTTTTTGTGACAGGAGCAGCAAATTCTCCTTTAACAAAAGATCCTACATAACAGTTTCTTTACTGTAGTTCTCATGCTGTACACTAGTCCCGAGACCCAATTATCTGTACATTTACTATATCTTATCATTTGACCCACAAATCCTAATTTCACTTACCATATACGTTCTATTTTCTGTATACTTGACTTTTTGGATTCTGCATGTAAGTGAGACAGGCAATTTTTGTGTGTGTCTGGTTTATCTCATTTAGACTAATTCTCCAGACCCATCCATATTGTGTCAAATGGAATAATTTTCTTTCTAAGTCTGAGTAATTGTGTGTGTGTATCACTTTTTCCTTATCTCTTCATCCACTAGTGCACACATAGCTGGTTTTCCATACCTTCGTTATTATGCACATAAATCCTAGAGTGTTTTTTGAAGAAATTATTGAACTAACATACATGAAAAGACTGACAAAATCTACAGACACTGGATTTGAAATCCCTTTAGTGTTGGCTTAAAGTTCATGATTTTCTTTAGAGGTTGAATCACATTGGCTAATGGGATGCTCTATTGCCTGCCTTCCTTCATACCCTACTTCTCTTTACTTCCCAGGTATGATAAGGAATTTAGATGGCTTATATTCAGAACCCATCTTTATTGTAACTATTTGAAGCTCCCTGTAGCCTAAGTGAAGTTCTTGTTTTCACCCTGAACGGTGCAGGGTGAAAAGACTATTTGGCAGGCATTGCTCCCCAGGTGGATCAGCTGCTGAAATGTTTGTGCAGTGAGGGAGATGTCTAGTTGATTACACAAGCAAACACTTTTATATATGCCCAGACATTCTCCACATGTCTCTATATGGAGGATGCTTTAATAGATGATGGCATATGGCCAGTTCAAGCCCAGAGGCTCTGAGAACTGGTTCTTTTAATACTGAAACTGAGATAAGAAACAGGGTTTTGAGGGTGAACTTTTTGTCATGGGACTCAATGTCTTTGGTGTTTATCTCACTGTGGATTGCCCTATGATTCAGCAGGGCAGCTCAGCAGAACTGGCTTAGGAAGGCTTCCTGTGTGCATCCAGGCAGAGGCTGATGAGAGCCAGTGCTTCTGTGACAGGTGGCAGGTGCCTACAGTCATAGAGTATCTCAGACATCAGTGTCTTATTGACTGAGTACAAATCACAACCAGCATTTTAACACTGCACATGGCTAGAACAGTATGAGATAACCTTCAGGAATTCAGATTAATTCACAAGAAAATGTGAGAGACGGGGAATAGAATGGACCTGGCAGATGCAAAAATTAGTCTCTGGTTAAGTCTTTTTATGGCAAGTGCATAAATCAGAGTTAGGGCCAAAGGACTAGAGCTCCATAAAGAGGGTTTTCCTGATAAAATCGCAGGGGATCCCACCAGTGTATCAGACAGCTAACAGAATAGGGCTGGGAAAGCATGGTTTGCTTACTGGGTTATGACAACCAGGGAAGCACCATGGAGGGGTGAAGAATATATGGTGGTTAGTTGTACATGAACTTGGGTTTCTTTGTGTTTTTCATCTCTGAAATGGAAACTGTGACAGATCCCATCTCCAAGGATTGCCATGATGAAGAAAGGAATAATAATGGTTTGAATGTCTAAAAAATTAGTCTTCCATAGACTGATGTGTTAAAGCTTATATTACCAGCAGGTGGCGCTACTTGGGGAACGGTTTGGAAACTTCAGAAGGTAGGGATTGCAGGGTCACGCCTTTGAAAGTTATAGCTCACTCCTAGTCCTTTCCTTGTTCTCTGCCTCCAGTCCACCATGGGGCTAACAGTCTCCTCCACCACATTCCCAATGGTACATGTTCTGCCCAAGAGCATGTGACTGCAGTTACTGCAGACTGAACTCTGGAACTGTGAGCTAAAGTAAAACAACCTCCCCGTGAGTTGTTCTCATTAGGTGTTGGCCACAGAGATGCAATTGTAACCAATGCAAGAAAGGTATAAGTAAATCCAAGTTTTCACTATGTTTGTATAACTACATTGTATCTATAAAGATCTGGAGAGAGTGGATACACTGCTCATTGCTGGTTTCCTGAGCATGAGTCCCTCCCTCCTCCTGGAGTGAGAGGAATTCAAGCAGCCAGACACAGGGTCCCTTTCACAGAGCACACACAAGTGAAGAAACAAAAAGTGATGGATCCGGGAGCCAAAAAGTCACCCGTGACCTTGAGGGCTACCATTCTTTTGAATAAAGGAGGCCAGTGAATTCTGAGAAGAAACCTGGGCTTTGGAGCCAGGCAACATCCTTTTCTTTATTTATTTGACTGTTTTTGCTAAGTGATTGAGCTGCTCTGTACCTCTGGTGAGTTCCTCATTTGGAAAACAGGCAACAATGATGCTACACCCCCTAAAACAGGCTTCAGAGCTTAATATCATTGAGAAGTCCCAGGCATTAGCATGTTTTTGAAAAGCAACAGCTCTTACTATTCAAAAACCATTCATCTGTTTATATGGGTGCAGTGGTTTTCCTGCATTCTGGACTGCATTCTGACTGTAGCAGTAGACAATAGGCATGTCTAAAGTGCCTGCCCTCCAAGTAAAGGCTATTTAATACTGGCTTGCTAGAATATCTTTTTAGCTGTCAGTTGGCAAAAGAGCACAACAGATTTTGCAGTACATTCTATACCAAATGCAGGTAGACACAATATTCAGAAGTTAGCCAGTAACAAGGAAAAATCCAGAAAAATCAGAATAGCTGCCCAGTTCCAGAGTTTTGGAGAGTGCAGACAGCTCAGCCATCTTCAGGGACATTTTTTTCTTTCTTCCCTGAATTCTGTTCAAGATTCCTGAGTCACACATGCCAATGGACTTGCTAAAAATTCATCCCATGACTTCAGGAAGGGCAGCAAAAATGGGGGCGGGTAGGCAGGTGCAAGCTGCGAACAGGTGCTTCTGGAACAAAACCCCAGGTGAGGATGGGTTCCCAAACCGTTTGTGTAAACTGGTGTAGGTTTTAAACTCATGAGCAACAACTTCAGGATGTCAGGATGAAGACATCCTTGCTATATGCTTTCACATATAAACACATATATAAATGTGTTACCTTGAACCCATGACACTAACAGATTAGCAAGAGACTTATAATTTTTCTCCCCAAGAAGAAACAACAAATGGGCAGAAGGGGGTGTCAGTCAGAGGCGGGTGTCATTAGAATCACTGTATCGATGTTTCTCTGAGTCTTAGATAAAACGCTTACCGCTGGCGGCTGGTGTCTTTGTGAAGACACTTCAGGTCTCCAGTGTTTCAAGTTTCTTAGTGCTGGGGGTGGGGGGAGGAGAGGGATGGGGGAGGGCTTCAACTGTGGGGTGTTAAAGGATGAAAGCTGAGGTTGCAGCAGCTTCTTCCACCCCCATCCCCCCCCTTTTTTTTAACCTGGGCCTTGGAAGTCTCCCAAGGGCTTTATACCTGTTGGAGCATTGTTGGAGGAAAGAACAGAGGGGACAGAAAGACTGCCCAGCGGAGGGAGGAGGCCTCATGCTGACTGGCTTTGAACTGGATTCCCATTCCCTGTGGAGCTACAACCCACAGACGCATCAGTGATGACCCTAACAACCCTGTTCTATAGTCCATACCCTTTGTCATTTCCTCACAAGGAGAGAGGGGTGTGCAGGGGATTAAAAAGCCCCTGCACAGTTTGTGGATGTTTACTTTCTAAAATTAGAAGTACTAATTGACTGAGAGAAATGAAGAGCAAGAGCAAATGGGTAAATCTGTCTGTCTGCCTTCTCACTGTGAGCTGGAGTGTGGCCTGGAGCTCTTCACCTCAGGGCAAGAGCCATGGTTCAGTGCTGAACTTCTAACCGGGAATAAAGTGATACTCATTGCAGAGGCCAAGTATGTCTTGTGGTTGTCTTCAGTCTTTGTGTTCAAGTCCTTGGCCTTGCCTGTTGGTGATGGTATTCAGTACCGAAAACACCTTGGTTCCCAGCATGTGCCTTGGGTGACCTCAGATCACCTACCTGCCTGAGATCACTGGAGTTGAGAAGGACTGATGTAAGGCAACCACAGCATGGCTGTTACTTTTAGCTTACATCACACAGAAGGAAATGCAAAGTTGCAAGTTTCCTAAAATAATTTCTAAAATTATTTAAGCCTGCAGCTGCAAAAAAGAAAAAAGAAAGAAAGAAAGAAAGAAAGAAAGAAAGAAAGAAAGAGGAAAAAAAGCCACTGAAAATTTCAGTGTAGAAACCAGGAATGTATAGTATGAGGAATGAAAGGACAGGAATCCCACAGGACACACCAAGACCAAGTTCTCAGCACAAAGGACATTTATTGCCCCAGAAGGACAACGAACTGCCTCTGGGTAGAGAAGGGACAGGTATGGCCCATAGGCAAAAGACAGTTTATAAAGGGAAAAGGGTAGACCCCTCACCCCCACCTACTCCCATGTTAAGATGAGTTGGTTTGTTTTGAGTGAACCAAAGGGGGCTTCTGATTGCTAAGGCTTCAAAACTTTGATAGCTGGACCTTAGTAATCAGCCTCAGGAAGAGGAAGTGGCCAAATAAGGAAACAGACTAAACGACCCCAGGAGGCTCAGGCCCCCAGGATTTGGCCCAGGACCGAGGCAACCCCAATCACCAGGTGGAGGCGAAAACTTGATGCAGACAGCACAAGGTTTTATTGCAGTTGTTAAACGAGCTCGGGCCTTTCACCCATCCACCATGGCAGATAGCTAGAAAGCCGGAGAAGCATCTGCATAGAGATCTTATAGGGCAGCATAAGGGGAGTGTTTAGAGGTACGCACAGGCTCAGGATTGGTGTACCTCCAGGCTTGGAGGTTTGCCCTGTGTTGATTGGTCAACTGGTTGTTATGGCCCATAGACCCTCCCAGGGCGGTTGCTATGTTCTGCACATCATTGCTGTGCACTTGTCTGTAAAGCACACCCAGAGCCGTAAAGCATAGTGCCACCAGCTAACTTCTGATTGGTTCCTTGACATGAGGCAGGCATCTGACCTCCTAGTGACCAAGGCAAGGTCAGGCAAGCACGTGCTAGGTTGTTATGGCTGTGAAATGGGGAGCTGGTCCCTTCTAGACCTTGGTGGCCAGCTTTAAGAGTATAATCTAACAGTTTAGCAAGGCAGAGGGGATGAGGGAAGGGCGAGGCCTTCCAGGGCCATGTTTGTCATGCTCCAGCCTACTAGAGTCATTCAAGAAAATTTTACCAGCCCATCACACCTGTGTGATTAGTGCTGAATTGGAAAAAACCAAAGCATCAGTTGAGGACAGCCTCCTCAAGCTCCCTTCTAGTCAGCAGCCCCCACCCCACCCCACCCACCACCTCACCCCCCATCCCCATGCCTGCCAAAGGCAGTCAGCATCTCCACTTCTAGTAGCCTGACAGTTTTGCCTGTTCTTGTTGACATAAAACCACAGCTCTTATCCTAAAGGAAGCAGGTGATAGTTTTTTTCTGGATCCATTCTGAATGACCATGGTCCAAGAACACAGATTTAGGTTATTCCAAGATTGTGTTCCAACATGGAAGCCGTTTCACAAAGTGTTTATAGTTTTACAGAACAGAGTCATAAGTCAAGACAAGTTTAAATACATCGGTGCGTACATGAGAGAGATGGTTATGGGGAGATGAGGGAAGCTTTGCTTTAGGCTTAATAGGCTCTCTGATCTTAGCTTTTGGATTGGTAGGAGCTAGGTGTCTGTTAATAGATTCTAAAAGCTTTTTAAAATCCATTGTCATAAGCTGTTATTAGTTCTGACATGGGGAGGTCTGGGGGGTGGCTCAGTTTTATGTGTGCCACACTCATTCAAATTGTTGCATGTAGTTTTAGGTCACTCATTCCTTCTCACTATTGTATAGTATTCCATTATATGAATATTCCCCAACTCATCCGTTTTAGCATTGCTTGGCTTTTGGACAGATTTCAGATGTAGGCTATTATGAGTTGCATAATTATGAGCATCATAGCACTTGTCCTTTATGAACCTAGGTAAGGATTTCTGTTGGGCATATCTCAAGGAAAGGGATTAATCTTCAGTGAGACACCCATGTGATCAGCAGAGCACCATCCTGCAAAATGGTGTTACTAGCTGGTGGTGCCTCCTGCCAGCATCCTCACCTTTGCCAACACTTGCTGTTATTTGTCTTTCATGTTAACTTTCTTGGTGGATGCATGGCGCTATCAGGATGTGGCAGTGACCAATGGTGTTAAAGCTTTCATGTATTTCCTGGTCCTTTGCATAGCCTCTCAGTCTGCTGTCAGCTGGATCCTATTGGACTTTCTGCCTTTTGCTTACTTACCTGTAACACGAAAAAATAAAAGGCCCAGAGACAGATATTGGGGCTCAAACTGAGGATCAGATAAGCAAAGCAGCCAAGGCAGTAGATCTTACCTCTACCCGGCTGAAATGGCAATCCTTTCCCCACAAATTCTCAGAGGCAAAAGGTTCCCAGTTCCTGTCTCCTCCTCCTTTTATTCCTTTCTCCACCCAGTATAACTCCTCCACCTCCCTAGTGCTGGGATTAAAGCCATGAGATCCCAGGCGCTGAGATCACCTTTGTGTGAGCTGTTTCTTTTAGGACTGGATCAATTTCATGTAGTCAGTGTGGCCTTGAACTAACAGAGATCCGTCTACCTCGAAATCCTGAGTCCTGAGATTAAAGGTGTGTGCTACCACTGCCTAGCTTCTATAGCTAACTAGTGTGGCTAGCTGCTTTGCTATTTTGATCTCCAGTGGCTTTAATAAATCATAAACAATATAGCACTACGCTTACCTTTTGAATTACTTTTAAAATCCATAGATACTTTGGAAATCAGAACAAAACAAAATAGAATTCCCAGATATGTTGATTTTTTTTTCCTTGCCATCTTGTCTTGTGAGCCACAGAGGGTTTGCCATCCCTGCAGGGGGCCTCACAGCTCAGCCCCTCCTGTAGGGCAGACTATCCAGTCTTTCCACACCATCGCTCCCCTAGACATTCTAGAAAACAACCCAGGGAGAAGTGATCTTTTTTTTTTTTTTTTAAAGATTTTATTTATTTATTATGTATACTACAATTCTGCTTCCATGTACATCTGCACATGAGCAGAGGGCACCAGATCTCATAACGGATGGTTGTGAGCCACCATGTGGTTGCTGGGAATTGAACTCAGGACCTCCGGAAGAGCAGTCGGTGCTCTTAACCTCTGAGCCATCTCTCCAGCCCTGGGAGAAGTGATCTTAAGAGCATATGTTTTCTCAAGAATAAATCTTTCTTAAATAAAAGTAAGAGCTATTCAAACAGTCTCCAAGGAAAAAGCAATACACTTAACTCCAATATTTATATTTCTGACTTTTTATAAATATGAATTTGGGGAAATGAGTCTGGTTTTCCCTTTCTTTTACCTGGGAGGGGGACAACAAACAAACAAAAACCCTTGTTCCTCTATATGCAATTCTTTTAAAAACCAATAATAACAAAGCTAAACTATCGCCATTCCTCCAAGGGATTGAGAGTGACTGAGGAGCCCCCCACCCAGGTATCATCTGTTAATGGTTGTTGGGGGAGGGAGTGACATTTTCTGCTATGGTGTTTGTAGCCTGTGCTCCAGGAAGCAACCCTAACTAAACTCACTGAGTCACCAAAACATACAAATAGTGATGTTTAAATAGGAGGACAACCAGTTGGGGAGAAAATGGGGATCCAGGGGAGTAGAAGGGATACAAAAGAGGTTAATGGAGGATTAAGTACAATAAAGATACATTATATACATATATGAAAATGTCATAATCAAACCCATTATCTGTAATTAATATATGCTAACAAAAGTCTTGAACTATCCACTAAAAGGTTAATTGTTCCTGTGTACTGTGTGGGCGTCTTGCTTTTTGAGAACATACGTTTAAAGGCTTGCTTGCAGTCTATGAATCTCTAACTGCTTCTATGGCAAGATCAACAGCTTTCTAGGCAAATCACAGGGTAGAGAGCACTACCTGAGGTCAGTGAGGATGTCGATCACATCCAGCAGTGTTAATTAGTGTCCTGTTTCTAGTTCCTTGGTGGACTCTTGCTTCTTCTCTTGCCCATGTCCTCTCTCCTACACTACGGTAGGTATCCTCCGTCAGCACACACTGTCTGCTTTCTGTACTGTGTTCTGTACTCTATCAGATAGTCACTGCTAAGCTGGTATTTTACAGCCAGCCTTGAAGCCATTCAAATCTCATTCGCCTAGACCCTCACTTTAAAACTTTAATTGATGCTTCAGTTAAGAGGACTCTTTCCCCAGTACCCTAGAAAGTAACTAGAAAGTTTCTTATTAGAAGAGACAGTGGGATAGACAGAACTCAGGTGCCCTGGAGAGTCAAGGGTTCTGGGTAAAATATTCTGTGTCATGAACTAGTGTCACCATGCCTCCTTTTAAAAGTCTTCCTGACCTCCCGTGATGGCAGAACAAAGTCTGGCTAAAGTAGCCATAGCTAGCTGTGAGATAGCAAAATGTAGTTAGAATTCTTACGTGTTTCTAACCTTGCTGCCCCTCATGTTTGTTTTATATAATTAGAAACTTGAAATAATTGTGAGAGTTGTGATAACTTGTCTAAATGTCTCAGCTACTTAGGTGTTGTATACTGTTAACAGTATACAGGTCAGTGTGTTCCAGGGACTATTGAAGTTGCTAAGTGACCCCAGTGACTTAGAGACAACATCTACATAAAACACCGGAGCCTCGAAACAGTTCAGGTGGCTTCTCCTGCCATTTGCTTTTTAATGCCGCCCTCCTGTGTATTATACATGCATGTATCGTAAACCTCAAGATACAGGCTTCAATTTTTGCCTTTAGCAATCACATGCCTTTTAAATAAATTAGGGGGTAATGTGAGAGCTGTAGGTTTAAGAAATCTTTATTCAGATAAATACCAGCCAAACGCAAGCCAGAGCATGCCCAGGGCATCAAGGCTGTGAGGCCAGAGAGAAGGGGCCTTTTATGTGCTTGATTTCCCTTAAGAGACCATCCCTTGTCATCCTGACCTCACCTGTAGCCAGCCTCTAACAGGTGTGGCTTACTGTCCCCTACAGGGGGGAAATATGTAGTTTTTTTCCTTTGCTATCCATGCATGTTTTGACAATTTTAGTAATATTCCTGCCAGCAGATTAAAATTGCAATCTTCCATTTTTGCACCCTAAAAACGCAGGTCTACTGGAGACAAATCCATTTAGCTTCTGTTGGTGGCACACACCTTTAATCCCAGCAATTGGGAGGCAGAGGCAGGCAGATCTCTGTGAGTTCGAGGCCAGCCTGGCCTACAGAGCAAGTGCCAGGATAGGCTCCAAAGCTACACAGAGAAACCCTGTCTTAAAAAACCAAAAGAAAAAAAAAAGAAAGAAGGATAATGCCTTTATTTTGTGCCAGAGATGGCTCAGCATCCAGGCCTGAAACCTAAGTTCAATCCCCAGATCCCATGAGGTGTCAAGAGAGAATTGACTCTTGAGTGGTGTCCTCTGACTTCTACACAAGTGTTGTGACATGGACACACACACACACATAAATACAAAATAAATTTTCAAAATACATTTTATCCTTATTTTTGAAAGTTATTTTTTTTCTTGGACATAAAAATTTGGGCTTTTTTTCATTAGTATTTTGAAGGTTTATTTCAAGTCCATCTTTCCTTGTTCTTGATGGGATGTGAGGGCTACTTGTCACTCCGCCTCATGCAATGTGTCTTTTCTAGAAAATGTCATGCTTTTCTGTTTATCTTTGATTTTAGGAGTCTGCCATGTGTCTGTATTTCATGCATATACATATGTCATGTATATACATATACCATGAATATACATTACACGTGTTTGCATATTATATAACTAAACTAGATTCTGCTTGTGGGAGAAAACATGTTACATTTGTCTTTCTCTTCTCCCTGCTGCTCAGTCTCCATCTCCATATGTCTTTCACTGCATAATGCAGACTTGGATGTCTGTTAAATGCATTAGGAAAAGTGTATAATATTTATCTTCCTGGGCCTGTCTAATTCTGCTTAACACGACGGATGATCTCTGGTTCTGTCTCCTTCCCTGGAAATGATGCTGTGGAGCCCTTTTTCTTTCAGTTTGTGTAATGGCTATTAACTTCTTTTCAGAATCCCTTGTTCTGCCTACTATATGCTGTTAAGCCCAGTAAGCTGATATTTACTATAAATCTGCTTTTCTGTTCTAATATTCCCATATGGTTCTTTTTAAACTATATATTTTATAGCTCAAATTTTTTCTCTGAAATTCCCCATCAGTTCATTCATGATCAGTTTTAAACACAATTATTATAACTGTTTTGAAACTTCATTAATTCCAACATCTGAGTTATCTCAGAGCGACATTTTTGTTTGTTTTTGGGTTTTCTTTTGTTTTGGGGGACAGGATTTCTCCATATAGCCCTGGCTGTCCTGGAAATTGCTCTGTAGACCAGGCTGGCCCCAAACTTAGAGATCTGCCTGCCTCTGCCTCTGCCTCCCTAGTGCTATGATTAAAGACATGTGTCACCAAGCCTGGCTCAGAGTCACTTTTTATTGCCTCTTTTCTTCTTTTCTCTGGGATGAGCAAAAATGTCACAGATAGGACATAGGAACTGTTAACTCTAAAAGAAGAATATATATGTCATCAAAATGCTAATTCTATAAATAAAAGGTATAAAAATATAGACTAGGAAAACATGATAAATATATATATTCCTATAATAAACAACAAGCAATCTGATTTTTAAAGCTGACACAAACAGATGCCTTATAAAAATATGCAGGATGTCACTAGGCACATAAACAGATTCTCAGCACTAGTCATCACCAAGAAAGTGTAACAGAAAGGACATGGGACAAGGAAGCCCCCACCATTGTTAGAGAATGAAATGAGTCTTGGAAAACTGTTAAATTCTTATATAACAAATCATTAAAATGACAGATAGGAATTTACTCAAGAAAGATGAACACACACACATTCACACGCACACACACACACACACACACACACACACACACGTACGTACGTACGTATGTATGTATGTATGTATGTATGTATATATCCACAAGACTTACAAGATCATTCACAGATGTATTGATAGTAGGATGTGGTGCTAGAGAAAACTAAGTGTCTATGAGCAGGAGCATGGGTAAATGAATTGTGGGAGAAGCCAGGATATGGTGGTGCACACCTATAATCCCAGCCCTCTGGAGGAAGAAGGGTTATGCAAGTTCAAGGCCAAAAGTCTTATGTCATAAAAGAGAAAGACCACACACACACACACACACACACACACACACACACACACACACACACAAGTAAATCATGGAAACTCCCATGTAATGGCATGCTACTCAACAATGTAAGGGATGAGCTCACAGTACAGTACATGTTACAAGGTGTGTGAACCTGAAAAACAGTGTGTGAAAGCAACTCACACACTGCCTGGATCTGTACAAATGAGGATGGCATTGTTAATCCCAAAGATGGGAGGAGAAAGACCACCAACCCAAATCATCGTGGCCAAATTAAATAAAGCAAGCAATGAATTAAAGCAAGCTTTTTAATTCATGTACATGGACTGCCTCCCCCTAAGTTGGAATTTGAGAGGTCAACATGGGATTTGAGGAAGACAAGACTTTTATACTCAGGTGTAGGGGGTTTCCAAATGGGAGATTTGGCAGGCAAAATAGGCAGAGTTACAGGAGCAGGACATGAGCATAACAAGTTAGTCGTAACAACCTCCTGAAAGAAAGACATGGTTGCAAGGTGGGCATAACAACAAGTAGTCATCACAAGGTAGTCATAGTGGTCACATAACATTTTGAAACAAACGTAGGGTTGCAAGATGGTTATAAACAACTTTTTGAAACAAAGACATGATTGCCATTCCTGGAACAGCCAGTACAGAACTATTTGTAGCTAAGGTTACAGGTGGGGCATAGCCCAATCCCTGAGAAACAGATTTAATCATAAACAGGAGTGAACCCAGTTTGTCTTTACTATAAGATGTTTTTCAAGCCTAAGATGGAGACAGGCTGGTTCTTTGGTATGACACATGCAGAGACTTGCTAGGACTCTGACTTAAGAATGACAAGAAGAAGATGAGCTGACATATGATTGAGAAGACTTAGCTATCCTGAAAAGAACTGAACAAATAAAAAACAATAATAGGATCTCAGAGGGTAAATAATACGGTGAAAATGATATTTCTCCAGCATTAACCCAGAAGGACAGCACAGTCTGATGTGGGGAAGGAAGACTCAGAGCTGGGAGGCACATTCTGACTCTGACATGTTCCATTCATCTGGGAAGGAAAGACCCACAAAAGTCTTACAATTAGAATACACTTCTTTTACAGAATTTCTTCCACATTTTCTTTTTAACGCGTTATTTGGAACTCTCTTGTTCTCGTTGTTTATTGTTATTTAGTTATTTGGTTTTGCTTTGCTGGAGGTGGAACCTGGGACCTGGAACATGCTAAGCAAGCATGCTACCAGAGCCACACCCCAACTCTGGAGCCGGAAGAAGGTTTCCTGATGCTTAGATACCCTCAGTAGAGGAGTTTAGTCAGTCTCCATTGCACTTCCGGTTCTATAACCCCGATTTGAATGTTTGTGAGCACATAGAAAAAAAAATAATGTTGAAAGAAAAGCCTCCCTCAAGTGGATGTATTTTTAACAGATGGACAGCATTTCTTATTATTAATGAAGGCACCTGGGCATATTTGAGGCTTCTAGGCTCCCACAATTGCTGTTTCTGTAGAAACTAATTCCGAAGCCATGTGGTAACCATAGTAACATGAGGGCAAGTTGCAGAAGTAGTGCTTAGGAGAAATGAAAAATCTTTCCTTCCCCTGTGCTCTGATTTTCTACTCTGTTCCTTCCCTCCCGGAGGGAAGAGCTGGTTTCCTAGGACACCAGAGCAAGGGTGAGAGTGGCAGGTGGCGGTGTCAGTGCTGATACCTGGGTGGGCAGTGGGCCTGGCCTCTTGATCATTAGTTCTTCCTTTACAGACATATTCTAACCTGGCCTGGAGAGCATATGAACATGTTTCTTTTGAAATGGAGAGCTAAGACTAAGACTCACTAAACTTAAAATCAGCAACATTTTTCATATTCTTCAAACATCCCTTAACAAATTCCTTCCATGATCTTCCATTTGTCATGTTGAATTAATGTGATCGAGATACACCCTTAGTGTCTAAACCGTAGGGGCTTCAATAAAACATTGTTTCTTTCCTTTAACAGTCATCTGACTGTCGTGCTAAAGCTATCTTTGGCGTCTAGCATCTTGGGTCTCTTTCTGTCACCTGCGAGGGTGCAGGAGGGTTCACAGTGAGATCTGCCCTCTTACCTCCACATTAGGTGAAGGGGAGAGGGTATGTCCCACAGGTGGCGCGCGCCACTTTTGTCGCTAATTACATTGGTGAGAAGTTAGTCCCAGGGCCACACACACCCAGCTGAAGACAGGCTAAGCAAAGCAGTCTTCATTCTGGGTAGAGAGATGGCTTGTAGACACGATGTCGTTTGGCTTCTTCAAACAGAAGTTTTGCTGCTGGCCAGATGGAATGAACTTCTCCCCAAGTGGGTGTGAAAGTTAAAGCACCTGGAACCTAGTTCAAGGGCATGACTTAAGAAGAGTGAGTATTTGGGCCACCCTTGAGCATTAGCCCTGAGTTCTAGCTGCTGTAATCCTTATGGTGGGCAGTGGTGTGGACTAGCCCACATTCTGAGACTCCCCAGCCACGTTTCTGAGTTCTCCACTTTCCCCCCAACATCTTTAATGATAACTTACTGGATATCACTTCTGGCTGTAATGTATTTAGAGAAGCACTCTTTCCAATTAGTTGTGGGTTTAAAAACTAAAGAATCTTGGTTGTTGGAATGTAATTTAAAACTATGGTGTAAAATTGGCTTGCACTTGGAGCCCAGAGATGTCTTTTTGAGTAAACTATCTTTAGCTGCTCTTCCTGGATAAGTGTGTGTGTGTGTGTGTGTGTGTGTGTGTGTGTGTGTGTGTGTGTGTCCACTGGCTCTGCAGATACCATCTTCACCTTTAACTCTAGCATTTTATGCATATGGCTTCTTGTCAAAATGTTTAAAGCATATGGATTTTATACGAGTGACTGAAGTTTAAGTCAACAGTCTTTATTACTAGGAGAAATGTAAATAAATTCAGATTAAAAGACCTTTAAAAAATTTTACAACAAAAATGGGGCATGCAGACCCGATTTTCATGCCTTCTGAAATGTTTTCATACATAGTACTATTTTTGCCTGGTTTCTCAAAAGTTGAGTGGATCGTAAGTTAATAGTTGGCAACCAAATTTTTTAACTTTGATTTTTAAGACTAGTGTGTTCTATTTTAGTGAGTAGAATATTACTATAAAGCATAGGAAGTCCAAATTCTAATAGTAACAGTGGTGACCACCAGAAAACAAATCCTTTTCTTTTCATAGGAAGTGATATGGACAATTCAGGGAAGGCCATAAATTAGTCTGGATTGTTCTAGAAGATAAACACATTTCAATTCTGTAAGAAAGGGTAGCGCCAATAATATTCATGTGAGTGGTGGTAGCAGAACAATTAGCTGTCAGTCATTTGAGCCATTTGCTTCCCAGCGAAGGCAGGGCCAGCATTATGCATCAGGGGGTTGGTTGCTGCATTTAATGGTGATGCAAGTAAGAACTGGGAGGCTTGAGTACAGACAGCATCAGCAGTCACGTGGTTAACACTCATCCTGTGCTGGCTACCCAAAGTGATGACTGCTCCAAAAAAAGAAAGCTCAAGGGTGGTTTTGTTCATGATGAGAGAAGGGCTCATTTATTTGTTCTTTCATTTGATGGGCAGAAGCTAAGTCAAGGCAGGAAGAATCTTAACAGGCTTAAGACATGGCTTAAGCTTAACAAATACCTGATTCCTCATCCTAAACCTTAAGAAACAATGCTTTCCATTTGAAGAAATGTAAGAGAAGGCTCTGGCAAATTGTATGAAGCTGGACAAAACAGTAGTGACTACAGACACAAAGAAATGAAGGGGGCAGGAAGCTGGTGGGGAAATCAAGGTCTCGGGCCAGGTGCAATTAAAATAGTGGGACCCTGAAACTGGGAAGCAGGAATATGCATAGAAAGAGTGAAGTCAGGTTTTCTTATTTCATCTACTGAGCTGCGGATGCAAGCCAAGTGCCTGGGTCAGTGGCTTCATTTCTAAGTGGGAATCCTGTGACAGACAGCTTGCTCTGCTCATGTAAAATGACATTTCCAAACTGCTGGGAAATGCTGGCCTCATCTGCTGAATATGAAACTTTATGTATGAGATGATGATGAGAGCTAGGATCCAGTGTAACATGTCTCCCAGGAGGGATTATTTCACGATAAATTCCCTCATTCTGTTCTGGCATATTTGAATAGACTTAATGGCTAATGTACTGAGACCCAAGGCTAATACAGAAATTTGATTTTTTTTCTAATTTGGGAAGCAAATAAACATCAATATTTTCCATTCCCTGATTACAAATTAATTTCTGATCTACATAGAAAAGCAGGTGCTTTTTAAAATTTTTTTATCTGATTCAAAAATGATTAATCCACAGACATAATTGTGTTCTATTGTAAATGTTGCTCAGCCACTTGTAATAAAGTGAGCTAAACACCAGAGATGTGAATGGAATGTTAGGCTATAGGATAGTCAGGACAGGGGCATCTGATTTTAGAGACCTTATCAGAGGCTGGCCCTTACAGAGTGCACTAGGAAGTTTTCCATGGTTGTCTAAAATATTTAGTGAATAATAATTGAGTAAAACTCATGAATGTAAGCATCGAATAAAATATGAATATTGGGTTTCAGGGGTTGTTGTTTTGTTTTGTTTTGTTTTTCAAGACAGGGTTTCTCTGTGTAGCCCTGGCTGTCCTGCAACTCTCTCTGTAGACCAGGCTGGCCTTGAACTCACGGAGATCCACCTGCCTCTGCTGCCCAAGTGCTGGAATTAAAGGTGTGTGCCATCACCGCCCAGTTGAAATATAAATATTGTAACCTCAAATCTTCGGGCATTGTATTCTTGGGTTCTAGGGTTCACCTTATCTTAGTTTCCTTGCCTCTGCATAAGTCATTAAAGAGTGACTGGGATATACACGGATTTGTCCTCTCTCACCACCCTTTAGGGCAGAAGGCTAACACACCCAGATTGACAGGGTGGGCCTTCCTGCCTGGAGACCTAGGACCCAGCTTCTAGAAGCCACTCCTGCTGCCTGTCTCAGCCGCTTCTCAGTCTTCAAAGCCAGTGTTTGTCTCTCAGGCCATTCTCCTTTTGACCCTCCTGCTTGCTTCTTCTGCTCTCAGGGCCCTTGTGAACCCTGTGGTTGAAATCCAGGACGAGCTCCCTGATTGGTTATTAGGAAACTTAATGTCATCTGCAACTTTAATTCCCCTTTGCCTTATAATCTAACATATTCTTGGGCTCCGGGAATTAGGATACAGACATGTTTGGGGCACCATTATTCTACCTACTGCCTGTTTTCCCTTATTGTATAATCTCTCGGTTCAAGATGTGATTGACCTGGGCTCGAGAGGTGGCTCAGTGGTTAAAAGCGGGTACTGCTCTTGCCGTGGACCAGAGTTCGGTTCCCAACATCCACATCAGGTGTGTCACAACTGCCTCTGTCTCCAACTCCAGAAGATCTGACATTAAGGTCCCTTCACTGAGTACATGACCCAAACACACACTCACATATATGCATAATTAAAAATAATAAAATAAATCTTTAAAAAGAAATGCTTTACAATCAATGTGCTAAGATGTGGTTTCATAGTTTATTGCCAATGTTTTTTGTTTGTTTGTTTGTTTGTTTGTTTGTTGTTTTGTTTGCTTTTTGAGACGGGGTTTCCCTGTGTAGCCCTGGCTATCCTGGAACTCACTCTGTAGACCAGGCTGGCCTCAAATTCATGGAGTTCAGCCTCTGCCTCCCAAGTGCAGGGATTAAAAGCCTGTGCCACCACACCCAGCCTTGGCAATATTCTCATTGGAACATAAAGTTAAGGCTGAATCTCAAAACCCAGGGCTCTTAAATTCAGTTAGATGGTGACTTCAAAGTAACGAGTCGAGTGAGTACACTGAAGGACAAATCCTTTCTATCCTTTGAATCATAAACCATGTCCTTAAGGTGTCAAAATTATTTCCATAGTAAGATTAGTTAATTCCATGATCCGTTCCTGGACTTCACTTACGAAATTTTAAAGCAATCATTTTTTAAACCTCAGATAGTCACTCAGTTTTCTTTAGAGATGGTAACTGTTTAAAATGATGATCTACTCTGGTTTGTAATAGGTCTCTTAGGTGTTTTTTTTTTTTTTTTTGGTGTGTGTGTATGTATGTTTGGGAGGTAGCTTGTTTTACAGGTCATGCATGTCCATGGAGTCCAAGGGTCAATATGAGAAGTCACTTCTCAAGAGCTGAGTCCTGAGGAATCAAGCTTGGGGCCCAATTCTTGCACAAGCACTTGACTGACTTACTTATTCCCCCCCCCCCTTTTATTTTATAGCCAATCTTTAGCTTTTGATGATAATTCCTCATCTATAAGAACACTTGTGATCAATCTTCCATTGAACTTGAATATCTAAGAAATTCTTAGGGAGTGTTGTGTGAGCTTTTCTGCATTTGGATGGCAGCATCCTCAGTGGTCAGTGTGCACTACATAATGCTTCCTTCAGAGACAAGATTGCCAGAAGACCCCAAAGAAGGCAGCTGTATGTCACAGAGTGACACTGTAGTCAACAGTGGACTGTATGTGATAGCTGGAGGAAGCAGCTGTATGTCATAGAGTGACATTGCAGTCAACAGCGGACTGGGTGTGATGGTTGGTTGGCCTAGAAGATTCTATCACTTACCTTGATTTGGACACAACATTGATGCAAATGGCAGATGGCTACACTGTGCGGTTCTCAACACCTCCCCAGCATGAAGTCACAAAATGATGTACGAGAATGCCAGGAAGGGGGGAGGGGGGAGTCCCTTAGGACGTGGGGAGTGAGTGGCTGTCTGAAATGTAATATCTCAGGACTCTTGAGGCTCTGATAAGTACTAGGAAAGGCTAAAATAAAGCTCACTCTATCGTCACTAACAAAACATCTCACAAATATGAATAAAATGCTCTATGTTGGGCCTAAGGTGTTGGCTCAGTGGTTAAAAGCACTTGATACTTTTCCAGAGGACCTGAGTTCAGTTCCCAGAACCCATGTCAGACAGCCCACAACCTCCTGTAACTCCAATTCCAGGGGATCTAACACCCCTTTCTGGTCTCTGTGGATTCCTGCACACACATGGCATATACATACATACATACACACACACACACACACACACACACACACACGCATACATACACACACAAACATACAGAGACATGCATATTCACATATTTTTTCAAATGCTTTCTGCAAGGCATCTGACAATATTCTTTGTGATCTTCATTGGTTGTTTCTTTATGGGTAGTGAAATGGTAATTCACTCCATGACTACCAGCCATGAGATCATATGACTGAAATGATATAACTGCTGACCCCCACCTCTCAACTCTTCATGATGCCTAGCTAAGTTTGTCCACATGTGGAATAAAAATGGGGCTAAATAGAGATGTGCTGAATGGGGGGAATCTGGGTGCATTGTCACAGCCACTGAATTGGGCACTCTGGGTCTGGGTGGCCTCTGTGTCAAATTGAAGTTCTTACTTTGAAATCAAGGACTAATTGCTGATTAATGATAGCTGGGACAGACACACAGCTTCAGGCCATAACAATAATCTCCTTCTCCCTTCTCAAAATTAAATCCATAGGGATTAAAGATAAATTTCATGTTGCTAATAGCAACAGTAACCAGAGATAGCTCTAAGAGCTGCAGCCGTTGATCATCAATTTAATTCCTGGGAGAAGAGAAATTCTAGCAGGTACACAGTAAGCATAAAAGGGGTTTTGAACACATGTTATTAACTCCAAACTTTAGTTCCTAATTAAAAGCCCTGGCCTTGGATCCTACCTTTGTCGAGGGTTACTTCTACTGGTTAAAGAGTCAGGTAGTTTGCTCTATCATGTTTACATGCAAACATTTCTCTCTTTTAAACCACACTGGTGATTTTGGAAAAATACATGTTGGGAGAATTAATTTGACACCAAACCAGACAAGAGTTTTAGTGGAACTCAATAGCTAGATCATTGCAACAATTATATCAAAGACCTTAAATGTGGATGACTTGCCTACCCCATCTTTTTCTTTCGAGAGCCCATATTTATAGCTCATTAACAATGGTGGTTTAGGAAAATTAAGCTATTTGTATTATGTTCCTCTGCTAATTACACCCACGCTGGTGAGTTATGTAAATGCATGTCTTCTAGAGAGCTTTGTGTAAAAATTCCCCCACCTTCAGTGTGCAGTGGAGGCATTCCAGGCAAGCCCTGCTAGCTCTTACCCCACCCAGCCCACTGCCATAGTTTTAGCTAAAAACAACACAGGTCCCTTGGTATCAGAGGGGAAAAGCCAGGGCTCCTGAGTACAGTGGAGGCTTTTTTGTCCTAGGTGAGCAACACAGGATGAGTTAGGGATCCAGCAATCCACGGCCACCAAAGCCATCCTGATCAATGGCTTCCAGGTCCATCATCTTGAAAACCTGAGGAGCGATTTTATGAAGAGAAAGAAAGGTTTTTATAAAGGAGTTTATTATAGGAAAGAATTTGCGAGAACGGAAGCATGAGCTCCTGTGTGACAGAAGCCACACCCAAGAAAGGGCTACAGTGAAGGTCTCTTTCTGGGATTAACAAGCTTCACTGGGCTGCAGCATGAGCTGGCCTTTCATTTGTCCCACCCACAAGGCACACCCAGCTTTTCCATCCCTCTGTCTGGACTGGAGTTTCTGATATACCCTCAGCTGTTTGTTAGTGTGCTAAGGAAAAAGACAAGAAAGATAACAAGAACCCAACCTATGTACTGACAATCCTAAACATGTCTTTCATTTCTAGTTTCCTGATAGGATCAAAGTCATCCCAGTTTCCAGCCAAACACAAGAGGCAGAACTGCTTTTGAGGTCTTTGCCCTAAAACTGTCTGGCCAGTTTCTTTCTCCTGTTCTCATCAACCTGCCAAAGATGGACCAAGGAAAAGAGGACTTAGAATGACAGCAAGAAAGGAAGGGGAAAGAGAAGGCAAAGGAGATAAAGACAAGAGAGAGTCAGGGTGAAAGAGCAGCAAGGCAGCATGAGGAGGGTTGGAGAAGCCGTTCCCAAGGGGCTCATTACTCATGCGGCTGGCAGGTTGGTGTGATCCAGCTCAATTCATGGTGAGAGCATCCATGAAAATAAAGAAAAACAGATGGTGATGAAAGAAAGGAAAAGAAGGCAGAGAAGGATGGAAGGAAGGAGAAAGAGAAGAAAATAGGAGAGAGAGAGAGAGAGAGAGAGAGAGAGAGAGAGAGAGAGAGAGAGAGAGAGATTTGTAACCAAGCTTAGAAGACATGCAAGGTTATTTCTGTCACATCTCTTGGGTTGAACAGATTCAGGTTCAAGAAGCGGGAACACAGCACAACCCGTCCTGATGATGGGTTACATTATTGGAAGCATGTTTAGAAAAGGGTTAATACATGGGTGTGAGCATTAGAAAACAATCCTCCATTGGGCAAGCTTCCTGCAGTGAGATCTTTGTAACTCTGTGTGTCAACTCAGATCATATCGGTCTCCTCATGGAGACTTTCACCCATAATCTCTTCCAGCCAGACTCTGGATTTATATAATACTCTAAATGTCTGTGTTAATATTATGTTATCATACCCACATACTTGGTTTTAATAAATGAACAAGCAATGGGGATTGATCTTTCTAAGGGCATTTCTTGTAAGTTGCTCCAAGTAGTGTAGCAGCATTGGATTAAACGCGTGGGGAGGCAGGACTGCACTAGGCACATGCCCACTGCTAAGAAACCCTCATTCTGCTCCAAGTTACTGCAAGCCCTGATGTGATCTTTCTCAATCTGGATAAATGAATATGGAAAGCGTAGCATGGTGTTTATATAAACCATGTTCTTGGAAATGATATGATGATATGGGATGATTATTAATTTATAGGTCCTGGATCCAACCCAGTTACCATCAAGGTTTTCTGAAATAGTGGTGTGCTAACAGGTTAACAACACATCAAAGGACTCAATGTTCATGGTAGATAGATAGCTGTAAGCCTTGCCTCGTGGAGCCCTGAACACAGGTGAACTGTGCTAATGGGACAATATTCCAGACCATCCTGAGCTAGTGCAACAGAAACAAAGAATAGTGAGTGTGGTTGCTAGTTGAGAAACCTCATAACAAGTTAGTAATGGTGATGGTGCAAAGACAAAAGTACCCAGACACCCCTGCACCATCTCTTCCCATGGCCTTGCCCACAGCCCCCACCCGGTTAGGCAACTTACCCTCCTGCCCCTTCCTGCTGAGTTTCCTTCTCTTGAGCCTCAGCTCTGTCTGAGGCTTCTTTGGAACCCTATCTCCAGACTGCAGCCTTCTTCTTCCTAGCATTGTCCACACAGCACCTTGTCCACACACTGCATGACCACTCTCCGTCACCACTGCCTACACTAACTCATACACTGTAACACTTTTCTGTGTCATTTGCCTGCCTGCCTGCCCCTCCTCCTGGAATTCTGGCTCCTCAAGACCAGAGCCTGGGTTCTATTGGGCTTTACAGTTATGAGCCAATGACTTTCACCCAGAACATACTCAAGGGAAGGATCTGATGAATGGACAGACAGACACATGTGAGCTTTCCTAACAGCACCTCTTCAGGAAGAAAGCATGAGAACCTGTCCCTCGGCATCCTGATATTGTGCTGGGAAAAGGCATGGTGGTTCCCTCCCTAGACTGTCATAGTGACTATGCTGCTGTCTGTGAGACCTGGGAGGTGAGAATCCCCAGGACTGGCCTTTGCACTCAGCAGAGCCTGAACCTCATGAGTATGTATATTCAAAAGGCAGAGATTGTTAAAAGATGCAATGGTTTCCCCCTAAGCTGCTAGAAAATCATCTAACCCCAAAGCCCTGTGTGGTAAACAGTTTGCGAGTGTAATTTGATAGGGCTGTATTTTCTTTTCTTTCTTTTTTTTTGAGGGCTCTTACTGAGGCTTTTATTTTGTATGCAGAACCTCTGGGGTGGGGGTCTTGCCTGTGGCCACCCTATAGATTGCACTGGGCTCCAGACACTAGTTTGGAAGTGAGGTGACAGAAACAATGACTCAGCCAATCACATAATTACAAAGCTGGGGTTTCCAGCAGGGCTCCAGGTGGCCTAAGGAAGCAGTGGCATGGGAGGGACAAGCAGTGGGCCGACATTGAGCAGTCTTGATGACATCAGGGACAGGGTCTAAGCAGCAGGTGTTTCCAGGATCTCTACCCACTTTACTTGGCCAGGGGGTTCCTGAAGCATCTGCCAGCAAATTTGGCCTTGCTGCCCAGCTCTTCCTCAATTCTAAGGATCTGATTGTTCTTGGCCAGACACTCAGATCGGCAAGGGGCACCAGTCTTGATCTGCCCAGTGCAGAGCCCTACCACCAGGTCAGCAATGAAAGTGTCCTCTGTCTCCCCGGAGCGATGGGACACCATGACGCTCCAGCCATTGGACTGAGCCAGCTTACAAGCCTGCAGAGACTCGGTCACAGAGCCAATATGGTTGACTTTGAGCAGGAAGCCGTTGCTGGACTTCTCACTGACAGCCTTGGCAACCCTCTTAGGGTTGGTTACTGTGAGATCATCCCCAACCACCTGGATGCCAGCACTAGCTGTGAAATTCTTCCAGGCCTCCCAGTCGTCCTGGTCAAAGGGGTCCTCGATGGACACCACTGGATACTCCCGGATGAAGGACTTATACAGGTCAGCCAGCAGGTCAGGTGTGATGTACTGCTGGGGTCATCAGGCGACTTGAAGTCCAGGTCATACTTGCCAGACCTGAAGAACTCAGAGGCAGCCACGTCCATGCCGATGACTACCTGGTCCTTGTAGCCAGCCTTCCCGATTGCGTTTTTCAGCAGCTCCAGAGCTTCTTCGTTCTCCAGGATGTTGAGCGCGAACCCCCCCTCATCACCCACATTGGTGGCATCCTTCCCGTATTTCTCCTTGATGACATTCTTCAGGTTGTGGTAAACCTCTGCCCCAATGCACATGGCTTCCCGGAAGCTTGACGCCCCCACGGGAAGGATCATGAACTCCTGCATGGCCAGCTTGTTGCCAGTGTGGGAACCACCATTGATCACGTTGAAAGCGGGATTGGGCAGAATGACTTCAGGGTTGCCAGCCAAGTCAGCAATGTGACGGTACAGGGGTACCCCCTTTTCTGTGGCACCAGCTTTGCAGACAGCCAGGGACACTCCCAAGACGGCATTTTCCCAGAATTTAGATTTATTCTCAGTGCTGTCCATCTCAGACATCAGCTTGTCGATCTTCTCTTGCTCCACAAAGTTCAGTTTCTTGCTAAGCAGAGGAGGTGCGATAGTTTTATTGCTGTGCTCAAAAGCCTTTGAGACACCCTTCCCATGTAGCGAGTCTTATCATTGTTGCGGAGTTCTAGGGCCTCGTAGATGCCAGTGGAGGCACTACTGGGCACAGCCGCTCGGAAGAGATCTTTTGAGGTGTAGAGATCAACTTCAACAGTGGGGTTCCCACGGGAATCAAAGATCTCTTGGGCGTGGACCTTGAGAATAGACATTTTCTGACAGTCGGTGGGCGAGCAGGAAAACAGACGGCTGTGTTTTCAATGTCTTAACTTTGACAAGGGTGAGTAAAATTTAGAAAACACCTGTGTTATGTGGACAGGAACATATAACATATAGACAGGAGGTCTGCAAAGTGGATTCTTCAACTGGAATAAGTTTAATACGAAAGAAAAAAAAACACAACTCATACCTCAAGGGACTAAGAAGTAGTTTATTCTAGAGCCACATATGAGTGACCATGGCCCAGGAACACAGATTTAGGTTACCCCAAATTCCTGTGTTCCAATGTGGAGGTTGTTTCATGGAAATTTTGTGGTAACGGAACCAGAATAGAACGGTCAAGGCACTTTAAAAATATATTGGTGGAAACATTAAAGAGGCAGGTTACAGCCAGGCAGGTAGGCCCTGATTGGTCTTTGATTTGATTGCAGAACAGGGTTTTCTCTCTCTCTCTCTCTCTCTCTCTCTCTCTCTCTCTCTCTCTCTCTCATTTTTCGAGACAGGGTTTCTCTGTGTAGCTTTGTAGACCAGGCTGGCCTCGAACTCAGAGATCTGCCTGCCTCTGCCTCCCGAGTGCTGGGACTAGAGTCATATGTCACCACTGCCCCTGCTGAATAGGGTGTTCTAAGTTAATACATTCAACAAATTTTATCTTTTTTCAGGATGTTAGAGCTGACTCAGAGGTAGGCAAGGGATGGTGGAGCTAAAGGTAGCCCAGGCCCTGAACCTGCAATGTTCCAAATTGTCCACAGTCATTGGAGTTTTAATCCATCAGCCTTTGTAAACACAACTTCTTTCTTGGAACTCTCATTCTCTCTCTCTCTCTCTCTCTCTCTCTCTCTCTCTCTCTCTCTCTCTGTGTGTGTGTGTGTGTGTGTGTGTGTGTGTGTGTGTATATGTGTGTACACAGAATGTATATGTCTGTGAGGGTGTGTGTGAGACTATGTGTGTGTGAATATATATACAGTATAAATTGTTCTTTCATTGTGAATGGCATAGAGAACTATACTAATGTCACATACCTCCCAGTTGAAAGTTTTGTCCTTATTTGCATATTCTCCCTTGCCAAACAAATATAAAACTATAAAATGATTCATGTTTCCCCTAGTGTTTGGTACCTTTCTTGTGGTATTTTCTTACCAGATACAGATGGCTACTTGCATGCCTTTCCTAGATGAGGCCTCATGGTCCTTAACTCATACCCCATCCTGTTTCTCTTTGCTCTTCAAGGCCAGACCTCTCAAGGTTGCCAGTGTTGGGTGTGTTGTGATCACGGAATTAGAGTCGGTCAGGTAGCTTTCCATGGAGCTGTTGGTGGGATAGTGACTTCCCAGCATCTATAGAATACTCCTCTAAGCTGTGTCCCTTGGTCTGCATCAGGCACTGCTCAGCACAGCTGTCATCACCCCAGGAGCTCTGGTGAGAACAGAATAGACAAACGCAGGCAGCAGCAGAGGCAGCAGAAGGTGCTTCGGGAGGGGTGACCACCTCCAACCTGGGGCAAATCAGGACAGTATCTTAGTGTGAAAGGGACGGGATTCTAGGGAGAGGCTGAGTGTGCAAAGGCCCAGAGTCCCAAGGCCATCAGCACCTTCAGCGTAAATACTGTCCCACAGGTGGTACCAGCCAGAACTGAGCAGTGAAACACTATGCCCAGTCTATCACCAGAATCTTCGAGATCACTTATTATTCCATGCCTTTCTGGGAAATCTTTCTTTTCATATATTTACTCTGTTATAGTGTCACTGTTTTCACACTTCACAGTGTAAAACCTAACACTGTACTGGATGCTTAGCGTGCTTTGAAGTGCCATTGCAAACATCGCATCTGTGTTGAGCTGGCTCATATCTAGGACTCCATGCTGTGGGCATTTTCATTATCCCAATTTGCTAAGGAAGAAACCAAGGCACCAAGGGTTCACATGGCCAGAGTTACACACATTAAATGGGAGAGAGCCTACGACTACACGCTTCTTCCTTAACCCCAAAAGTAATTATATTATTGACAGCCTTTCCAGGTCTTCTATAAGAGTAAAAAGCTGAGAGGTTCTATTGCAAAACAGAAGACCAAGAATATGCTCTAGGCTTTTGAAGTCTCTCTCTCTCTCTCTCTCTCTCTCTCTCTCTCTCTCTCTCTCTGTCCATCATATGTACATAGTATGTGTACAGGTGCAGAGCAGGTATCATTCCATCTTTTTTAAATTTAAATTTTATTTTACTTAAGAAAGAGAGAGAAAATCTCTCACTCACTTGAAACTCATCCATAAGGCCAGGCAAGCTGGTCAGCCAACCCCCGGGATCTGCAGGGTGTCACCTCCCTGGTGTTGTGAGTAAGTGCACACCACCACAAATTCCAGGAACCAAATTCAGACCCTCATGTCTTCGAGGCACTTTTCTGACTAAGCAATCTCTTTGGCTTTATCTTTTTATTACATCTTATTTAATTAGTGTATGTGTGCCCTCCTCTGGCCTACACACACACACACACACACACACACACACACACACACACACACACACACACCTGGATCAGAGAGAAGCCAGGGTTGAAAGCAGCAGATGAGAAGTCCAGCCCTGTGTCCATGGAAACACTGGGGCCAGGTTTGGAGTATGATGAGTAGCCAGCAGCAGATCTGCAATGAAGCTGATCATGTTCAGCATCCTGGGAAAGGTTCCTGGTGTGGGGACATCAGTTCTGCCACCATTTCTGGTAGGACCAGGCTTCCAATGGCCTCAGAGGGATATTCAAAAGAGGAGCATGCCCATAGGAGAAAAATAGACTTCATCCTACAAAAATCAAGTCAGTTTTGCCTTTTATCCAGCAGTGACATTGAAGTGACTTCAAGGCCTCCATTTCTCGACAACATTGTCCCCACACTGGTCAGTATTACTAGAAGTTCTTTGAACTTCAGAGTCTCATCAGATCATCAGAAATGAAAGATTTAAAAGAGAAATCTTTGGCTTAGATAAAAATTTAATGTGAATGAATTTCTGTGAAAGGATAATGATGGGTTTCTGAGATGGAGGAATATAGATGGCCTCAAGGGATGGGCTGAGAGACAAGGGCAAGATGCCACGTGGAGAGGCCAGAACTTATTTTACATGGCAGTCATTATCTTCTGCTGGGTGGGGACAACCCAGGGTAGGTATTGAGGGACTTGCTCACAATGGCTTCGGAAGCAGTTCTTTTGTTTGTTTGTTTTCAAAACAGTGTTTCTCTGTCCTGGAACTCTCTGTAGACCAGGCTGGTCTGGAACTCACAGAGATCCTCCTGCCTCCGCCACTAAAAAAAGCTGTTCTTTTAGCATAAGTGTCATCATGCTGGGGGCTGATACAGCCTCTGCAGAGGTGTGAGAAGCAGTCTCAGATACCTGAGGCTGTGCGTGCATCCCACCTCCAGCCTGTGCTGTGGACATCACCTGTCTTCAGCAGAGCCTGCTGTGTCAGCACGGAAGGCCACCATTCAGAAGAAAACCCTGGGTACAGTGTCCTCAGGGATGTGAGGTCCCGTGGAATTCATTTGGTGAATTATAGTACACTGGAGTAAGAGCTTTTGTAACACATTGTCATCTTTAGACTTTTAATTTAATTAATAAATTTGAGATGTGTGCTATATTTTTAAAGTACTAAAGTGCTGGGTTGCTAGGAAGGCGAAATGGAGGGAAGTGTACAATGGTAACTCATAACCTCAACTGAGAAGCAGATAATTAGAAATTCTTGCCCCCTGGTTGCCCTCAGAATAGCTCTGGAAACCTCATCCTCTCAAGGAAATAGAAGGAAAGGCAGGCGGTGGGTAACATGTCATTGGATGAAACCCCTTCTTGGATTGAACCATCACTGTGGTTCTGGAGAGGGCCTGGTGCTCATCGGGGTCCTGGAAGGGAGGATCTGGAGCTGCAGCCCAACAAACACACTGGCTATGTTTCCCTGTGTGATGTCAGCAGTAGGTTCAGCCATCATCACCTTGCACTATCTGTCTGTGTTTGTGCACCCTGTCACAGGCTCTTCTTTGGAAAACATCACACAGTTATTTAGTCGCTTACAATATCAGTCAGGTCCCATGGCAAGATGTATTTCTGTGGGAGTCAAACCTTAGATTCTACTTTGCTGGGAGAAATCTGTTGTCATGGAAACCATTCCTATTTCGCCAGGATGGAGCTGCATGGAAACAAGTTGATAAAGATACTGAGCAGAAGGGTGAAAAAAAAGTCAGACACAGTTAAATCCATTTTCCTGGGTAATATTGATGATCCCTATTAGTGTTACTGTAGATAGAAATCAGCCTGTAAATATGGAATTCTAGCAAAGTTATCAATCCTGGTGAGGCAACACCCATTCCAATGAAGACACTATCTAAGATACCCCAAAGCTTGTCAGCTATTAGAATAAGATTGTGTTTTAGCTGGGGAATGGTGGCACACACCTTTAATCCCAGCACTCAGGAGGCAGAGGCAGAGGCAGGCAATCTTTGTGAGTTGAGGCCCGCCTGGTCTACAGATTGAATTCCAGGACAGCCAGGACTGTTTCACAGAAAAACCCTGTTTTGAAAAAAATGATAAAAGGCTATATTTTAATTTGTTTGTGAAACAGTGGTAAAGGGAAAATTGAGTTAAGAGCAATTAGCTTTCTTCATATTATAGCTTTTAAACATAATATGAAGATAATCAGAGCAGTTTGTGGATATTGTCATTGATATGACAGGAACAAATGCCTCAAACACAGTCAAAGAAAAGAATGAACCACATGTGTTCACACACTCTCCTTACAAACTAGTGGCATCATGACTTGGCCAGAAGGGACTCCTGTGTGTCACAGGCCTTCTCATGTTTGTACCACACTGAAAAGTAGAGTACTTCTCAGGGTTGGTGAAGTGTGTGCTGAGACAGCACATTACTGCAGTCCTCACTCTGGAGTCTGGACTCTCCTGCTCCCCTGAAGGATTGCATCCGCCTTGGTCACTTTTCTCACTGGTGTGATAAACACCTGACAAACACAACTTAAGGAAGGGAGGGTTTGTGGTGACTTGCAGATCCAGAGGATACAGTCCAGATGGTAGGGGACACATGGAGACAGGAACAGGAAGTGGGTGAGCACATTGTGTCCACAGAAAGGAATTAAAGAAAGATTGGCACTTACCACCCCCTTTTCATTCAACCAGGGAGCTCAGTCTATCATTTAGGGTAGGTCTTCTACCTCAGTTGGTTTAATCTGGAAAATCTCTCGAAGGCACACCCAGAGGTTTGTACCCAGGGTGATCCTAAATCCCACCAAGTTGACAGTAGAGATTAAGAACCACTGCCACTTTTCCCAAAAGGCATAAGTAAAATCATGTGTTTGTGGGAGCGACTCAGCCTTGTAGACAGAGCATTGCTACATGACTAGATTTTGAATGTTTCTGGGTCTCAGCAGCAGAAGAAAAGCCATCTTGGTGTAGGAAAGTGCACCCAGAAATTGGAGCATCCCCTTGGTTCTCGGTGAGGTTACCTAAGGATCAGGATGACTGTCCTAGATCACATTCCCAAAGAACAGAAACCAGAGGAAAAGATGGTATCTTTAAACAGGGTCACACTAGAAGGGTGGACTTGTAGGGCCAAGGTGGGTACGCCCGCAGATAACAAGGGACCTGGTGCTTCAGTCTGTCCACTGAGGCTTTTACTGATGTAGACATGAAAACTGAATCTGCCCAGGATGATGGGCCAACCAGGAAAGAAACAATCACATTTCTTTTCTGTTGGTTTTAACTTTTCAGTCAGTTACAGGATAGCCTTGAATTTGGCATGAGTGTTTGAAACAGGAGAGAACACTAACAGAATTTACTACAGGGAGTTTACCTTTAGCTTTGGTTAGCTTTGAACCAGGAAGGTAAAGCTAACTGAATGCACTGTCATCAATGTACCCTTTAGCTTTGCGGGCTATTCTAGGGTGCCTACTTTCTCTTGTGATTCATTTTAATTCAGCAGTGACAAGCAGTTTGAGAACTAATGAAACCTGTGCATTTGAAAGCTTTAGATTGTGTCTTTGAGAATCTGCCTCTTCTCCCAATCCCCTAACTCTTTGCCTACCTTAATAAAAGAGCTGAGAAGTGACAATACCTCCATCGAAGGCAGCAATATCCTCTACGTGGAAGGCAGCTGCCCTCATTTACTTTCTGTTTTTGTGATAACATACTGAGTAAAATCAACTTGGGGAGGAAACGGTTTATTTGGCTTCTACTTCCAGGTCACAATCTGTCACTAAGCAAAGTGTCCTGGAACAGAAACCAAGGAGGAATACTGCTTGCTGCATTTCTTCTCTCCGGCTCCTGATTAGCCAACGTCTCCGTACAGCCCAGGCCCATGTGCGTTGGGATGTTACCACCCCCAGTGTGCCAAGCCCTCCCTCATCAATCATTAACCAAGACCGTTCCTCACGGACTTGGCACAGGCCAGTCTTCTCTGAGCAATCCCCTAATTGAGAATCCCTCAAGTAACTCTGGGCTTGTCATGTTGACATGTTCCCCACCCCGCCCCCTTTCTGAAGAAATGGAGTAAATCTTCCTATTGGCCCGTTATAAGTGGCTTGAGGATTTTGTGGTTATCTATTAAAATCCAGAGGTCAAACCATTAAAAACTAAAGCCATCTGAGTAATCGGTCCAATGACATTTCTGAAGTGTGTGTCATGTGTATTTACCTTGTGTATGTCCATCTTTAAGAGGAGAATGTAGCTTAGGTGCCTATTGAATGTTTACCGGAAGTGATCATAAGCATGAATCCACCCACAAAATAATGAGGTTCTGTGGACCGGGCACTTTTAACACAATCTACTAAAACAAGTATGCTGTGACTTCAATTCCTCTTTCAAGTTGGGACTCCAACCTTCATGGCCACAAAGCCATCTTAGCAGTAGTGACAGTGGAGGAAAAGCACTTGTTTAACAAGTGCTTAGGCAGTTCTTTGTATGCCAGGACTTCTTCCTGATGCTTTGCAAATGCCACCAATGAGAATTTTCCCCTGAGCCAGGAAAAAATCATTAAGGAAGTCTGGGGTGAAGTGTGCTCTTCCCCCAACTAAATATTAAATATCACATTGGCAATATTTAAGTGTAAATTTTGAGAACTGAGATTCTGTTTTCTAAAGTTTTTTATAAGATTTATTTTTATTTTATGTGTGTTTGTGTGGGGCTCAGTATATATGTGTGTGTGTACCAGGAGCCTACAGAGGCCAGAAGAGAGTGTTGGATTCCCTGAAACTGGAGTTACAAGTGGTTGAGAGCCACATGTGTACTGGGAACAGAACACAAGTCCTCTGCAAGAGCAGCCAGTGCTCTCAGTCTTTGAGCATCTCTCCAGCCTCTTGACTTCTCTCCCTCCCTCCCTCCCTCCCTCCCTCCCTCCCTCCCTCCCTCTCCCTCCCTCCCTCCCTCCCTCCCCTCTCAGTCCCTCCTTCTATTTTTTCTTTTTTTCTTTTTCCTACCAGACTACAAATGCAAATGTGCCATCAATACTGTTTGAAAGGCTTACTTTACCACCTTCTGTGGGAATATAAATAATAATTCCTCAGAGGCAATTTTGGCAACTTGATTTTCAAAACTCTAAATATGAGTGTTTCTTGATCAAGCATGCTCACCTCTAGAGGTGGGGATAATTTACAATAGTCAAATAGTTACAACATAGATTTCATTTCAACTCTTTGCAACAATGTGAAAGCAATCTAACTCATAAAATAAGCGATTAATTATATAAATTGTGGTGATGTATAGAGTGCATTACACTGTAGCTTTCAAGTTAATAGCATGGACTCTGGCCCCAGATTGCCTGTCTTGGAAGCCCCGCTATGCTTCTAAAAAGTATTATGGCTTCAGAACTCTTAACCTTCCAGTTTGATTTCATCAGCTACAAAAATTGTCTCAGAAGCCAAATGAGACAGCATATTTAAAACATTACAAATAGCACCTGGCATATAGTGAGTATTATCTAAGCATTTTGTAGCTATTGGAAAATAGAAAGATATTAAATTACATTATTAAGTTATTAAATTACATTATTAAGTTACATTAAATGAAAAGGGCAGCAATTGCCCTTTCATGTCACATCAATGCAGTGATGCCCTTCATGACCCAGTTTTGATGATATCCACTACTGAGGAACATGTAGATCTCCGTATAAATATACACAAGTTTCCAAAGATAAATATCAAGGTATTTTTCCAAAGTTATTTACACGTCTCTGGTTAAATTGAGGGGTTGACCCTCCAAATTCATTACCTAGTATTCCTGAAATGAATTCTGCTTTGGAGATTAATACAGCCAAGGAAGCAAAAAAAAAAAAAAGCTGTAAAATGTAGTTAGGAGACAATTCATCCATGAAACCCAGCTAGGCTTGCTCACTGACACTTGTTAAAGTCAGCCCCTCTCCCCCTCTCCTGCTACAAAGACGGGGAGACAGGGCTCTGTCTTCAGGTACTGGATAACTGTAAATCTTTTCTGTGACTTTGGGTTTCCTCAAGCAAGTGCTTTAAGTGGGGGAGGGGTTCATCATAGGGATACCATGCAACTGTGTTAGTCCATGCCCTATAGACCAAGGCGAAGGCCTAATGGGGAAGGGGGTTCCAGAGAACCTTACTATAGTTTGGGCAGGAAGAGAATCTTTGTCATGGTAGCAATGAAGGTAGATATGATTCACTATTGATTGTGAACTGGATGGGATCTGCAATTACCTAGTAGACCAGCCTCCAGGAGTACCCTAGAGGGATGCTCTTGATCAGGTTAATCATAGTGAGAAGAACCAACCTAACAGTGGCTGGCACAGCATCCCTGACTTGGGTCCTAGACAGTATAAAAAAGGGGAAAGTGGGCTGGCAAGGTGGCGTAGTAGGTACAGGTGCTTGCTTTGCAAGCCTGGAAACCTGAGTTCAAGCCCCAGAACCCACATATTGGATTAAGGTCTCTTTATTTCCAAGCACAGCTGGGTGAAACACAGGCCAGAGCTAGGTTAAGAACCCAGCCAGCGCGGCCAGAACAAAGAGAGAGCGCGGTCCCCACGTGCAGTCCTTTAAGAAGCCCCCTTTACGTCATGCCGGCTTTCCTTCACCCCGCCCTTATGGGCGAGTCCCCAGGTCCACCTGGTACCTGCCCCAGGACTATTGGGTGGGGCTAGGGTTACTCCCTACACCCACAGAAAGGAGGAAAGAATAGAATAGAGTCCACAAAGCTGTCCTCTCACCTCCGTATGTACCACTGTGGCACATATGCCTGGATGTGGAAGTACACACACACACACACACACACACACACACACACACGCACACACACACGCACGCACACACGCACTCATGAGCACACACACACACACACACACACACACACACACGCACACACGCGCACACACGCACGCACATGCATGTGCTCACAACCAATATATATATATATATATATATATATATATGTATATATATATATGTATGTATACATATTTTTTTTTAATTTAAAGAGAAAGCTAGCTTGGTAGAGGTAGTCATTGCTCTCTGCATCCTTATTACAAATGCAGTATGACCAGCTGCTTTAAACGTTTGCCATCTTGACCTCCCCACAACAATGGATTGTACCTTCAAACCGAGAGCCAAAATAAAGTTTCTCTTTTAAGAGGTGTTAGGGTTTTTTGTTTGTCTCTTGTAGCTAAGACAATGGAAGAAGTTTGTATATGACTGTTCCAGATTAAAAGTCCTCCCTGGATCTACACACAGCTCAGAATCAAATTCACAGTAAACATAATGAGATTTGTTGACTGTGTCCCTAGCCACAAGACCTCTGTAACAGCAGCTTCACCCAAAGCCTAGAGACCCTCACCCTCTCTGAAGGGCTATCACACATATGCAAGCATTTCACACTCACAAACAACCATCCCATACAGGCAAGCGAGGAGGGAAGAAGGATGTGGGGCTCTTTTTCTCTACTTCAGATTCAAACAGTGTGCCTCCTTCCAGGGAGACCCTGGTTATTCCAAGCATGCCCTGAGCCAAGAAATTCATCAGAGTGTCTGTGGCTGCCTCATTGTAATACTCCTTCACTTTCAGAACCATCTCAAATTAGAAGACAAATATCCAGGAAACCCAAGTGCCTTGGCTTAGGCATTACAAACAGCCTTTAGAACTAACTGTACCTTTCTCCCTCCAAGGATGCCCAGAGGAGAACACACATTCAGTGCACAGGCAGAAAGTTCACAGCACTGCTCTGTGGTCCTGAATACAAAACACCTCTGCTGGCACAGGCTAGATTCAAATGTTTTAAGCAAACCAGATCAATAAGTAATAATGTTTAATCAGATACGGCTTATAAACGTGCTCAGGAAGCTAGCCAACGAAAGCAACAAACATAAACCCTTACAATACAGCACTTTGTCTGCTGCCAAATTCTGCAAGTGGGCAAAGCTTAGGGGAAAACTTCATGGATCTCTATCTTATAAAATAGCTGTTTATCAAATGTCAAACAATTGTCAGCTGGGTGGAGGGCACCCAACCTCCAACACAGACACAAAGAGATTAAATCTGGAGGAAAATTGATTTTTGCTGCTCACTTATTGCTCTGACATTTAAGACCCTGAATGAAGATAGACTCTTTGTCTACTCCTAAATATCATTTTGAAAATTTGTGTGTGGGGGATTTTATATGTGTTTTATTGGGTGGGTGTACATGTGCACACAAAAATGCACAGACGTTGATGCTGGCTGACTTCCTTAATCGCTCCCCAACTGATTTTTCAAGACAGGGTCTTGCACTGAACCTAGAGTTCATCAATTAAGCTAGGCTAGCTGGCCAGGACTCCTATCTCTGGCTCCCTTGTACTGGGGTTACAGAATGATGTCCTGAGCCTGGCGTTTTCTGTAGGTGTTGAGTTCAAGCGTGCATAGAAAGTGCCTTTGCCTACTGAGTTGTTGCCAGACTTCACCATAGCTTTCCCAAGTATGTAACAGTGCCCAGTCAATAAATCTTTACACAGACATGATAAATTTTGAGGTTGGAATGTCAGAAATCAGGAAGTTTAATGTGTGTGTAGCCATATGAATTTGACTCCTGCTCTCAAACCTCTAAGTACATTGACTACAGAGAGGAAGATCTTTGTATCCCAGTAGACTGCCATTCATTTGGAAAAAAATGAAGAACTCGAGTTCTACAGATAACAGTGAATACCAAACTCCCCTCTTTAGAATTGTCTCTCATTTTATTACTGTGTTTCCAAATGAGAACCTGTTCTTTTGTTTACTGAGATCTTAGAAACAGTCTTATATTTTAATGGCTGGGACATTTCTCCAGGGCCTGGAAAAAGTTCTTTTTTTTCCTATTTTTTAAATTTAAATTAGAAACAAGATTGTTTTACTTGTCAATCCCAGTTCCCTCTCCCTCCCCTCCTCCCCTGCCCCCACAACTCCCTATCCCATCCCCTTTCTGCACCCCGGGGAGGGTAAGGCCTTCCATGAGGGAATCTTCAAAGTCTGTCATATTATTTGGAGCAGGGCCTAGACCCTCCCCCATGTGTCTAGGCTGAGAGAGTATCCCTCCATGTGGAGTGGGGTCCAAAAATCCATTCGTATACTAAGGATAATCACTGATCCACTACTAGAGGCCTCATAGATTGTCCAGGCCTCCTGACTGACCCACGTTCAGTGGGTCTGGGTCGTCCTATGCTGGTTTCTCAGTGGGTCTGGGTCGTCCTATGCTGATTTCCTAGCTATCAGTCTGAACCCATAAGCTCCCCCTTGTTCAGGTCAGCTGTTTCTGCGAATTTCTCCAGACTGGTCTTGACCACTTTGTTCATCACTCCTCCCTCTCTGCAACTGGATTCTAGGAGTTCAGCTCAGTGTTTAGCTGTGGGTGTCTGCTTCTGCTTCCATCAGCTACTGGATGAAGGCTCTAGGATGGCATATAAGATAGTCAGTCATCAATCTCATTATCTGGGAAGGGCATTTAAGATAGCCTCTCCACTATTGCTTAGATTGTTAGTTGGTATCATCCTTATAGATCTCTGACTGGCAAAAGTTCTTAAAGAGAAAATTTACCCCCAAATGATGGTGTCACTAAGACACAGTAATAAAGAGATGAAAGGCCCCTTTGCAATGTAGACTCTTTTGGTTGTGCTGGTATACTTTGTGGGGTTGAAATACATAGCAAAGTACAAGCCAACAAAGATGTTTCCAGCAGATATTACTGAGGAGTCTTCCCTTTGAATTCCTCATTGCAGACAGAAGTTTCTGTCCCACCTGGTCCTGCCACCGTTTAGTCCCAAATTAACACACAGAGGCATATAATAATTCTAAACTGCTTGGCCAATGTTTCTGGCTTCTTAATGGCTAGCTCTCTCTTAATTATTAAGTCATTTCTATTCATCTGTGTATCTCTGCGTGGTCTTTGCTTGTTGGTGATGCCTGGACTTCCTGCTTCCTCAGCAGCTACATGGCATCTCCCTGACTCCAGCTACTACCTTTCTCTATCCCTATTTGGATTTCCTGCCTGACTAAATCCTTCCTGTCCATTGGCAGAAACAGCTTTATTCATCAACCAATTAGAGAAACATATTCAGAGCATACGGAAGGACATCCTCCCATCACCTCATCATTGGGTGTTTAGGTACCTGGAAATGAAGGAAGCAAATGTGAGTTAAAAACCACCCAACAGTTATTAAGGAAACACCTGCATTTAAAGCGTCCTGGCCTTTAAAATGTTATCTCATGCAGTGCCCACACCATCCAAGAGTAAGTAGCATTCTCATTTTATTCAGGTGGCCAAACTATGTGTAAACGCATAGACAGCAGGTAGTTGGCAGCATCTACAAAATGGGATAGTTCCCTTACGCACTGCCCTATATTCATTAAGAGCCCAATGGCAAAATACTATTTCAATGATCAGCATTTGACCTTCGTATTTTAGAGAAAATGCAGTGTCTCCCTTCATATTTAATAAGACAAATCTAAGAGAAAAAAATCACAGGACCAAGAGATATCATTTTGAGGTGTTTGTCTTTTTGCTGAAAGGATACGAGGGGCATTGTACTGGTTGAGGAGAATGGGTTTGGGGCTTTCAAGAAGGCACAGGAAAGAGGAACAAAGAAGGGCCAGCCACTGCATGGGGGACAATGATTCTGCTTAGCCTGCTAGGACAAAGAATCTTATATCCACAGCTTCAGGAATGAAAAACCTCAGCACAGGGCTTAAGTAGCAGTTCATTCTTCCCAACAGGAAACACAGTGGTGAGAGCCTTGGGATACTGACTCAGAACCCCTGGTCCTTACCCCACCATCCTTGCTGCATTGACCTCCTATCCAGAAGATACTGATCTGCCTCAAAGGCAGAAACCAAAGAGGAGAAACTGCATCAGCCACACTGGTCACGTGTCAGGTTTCTCAGACCTGCCATTCTCTGGTGGACCTTCACCTAGCTTCCATTGATGAGTGGCTTGGGTGTTGGTCATCTCAGCAGATGCCATGGCTGGAAAGCAGTGCTGGCCTGGACACACTTTGCCCCTGCAGAACTACCGGAGGTTTGGTGGTGTGGGGGTTAGGAACAGGGTAGGCATTGGCCTTGGTTAGGATGCTGTTGGGGCTTGGGAACCTAGAGTAAGTGCACTTGGAAAAAGGAGGAGGACATTGGTGGGGTGGAATGCTCTCCGGGCCTTTATCTTCATCCATTAACATTTTTGTGGCCCCAGAGCATCACACCAATGCTCAACCCTTCCTTTTTCATCCTGATTGTCTTCCTTATTTCTTTCCCCACTCCCACCCTACCCCCACCCCGACCAATGAACCTTTGGGCTAAGTACTGTCAACTCAATTGACTCACTAGTTTTGTTTGGTTTTTTATCCCTCACAAATGAAATAAAAGATTGATGAACTAACGAGATGAGGTCACTCTACGTGGCTATCAACTAGTGAAGCAGTTGACTCCAGTGGCCAGGAACATCTGCAGCCTCAGAGAAAAACGTGCTCCCCTAGGGGCCCAGGGAAGGACTGCTTGCCTGGGTACTAGAACCCAACTACCCACGTTACCCCAAAGGCCCAGACAAGAGGATTCGGAGCAGACTAATGGCTCCAGGGTTTGGGAGCCCCATGGCTTTGAAGTAGCACACATAGCCCTGTGTACCTGCAGCTCAGGCTTTCCTTCCTTCTCTCCACAGAGCCAGCTCTCCCAGGCGCTGAATGGATTGTCAGACAGGGCCAAAGAAGCCAAGGAGTTCCTGGTGCAACTCCGCAGCATGGTGCAACAGATCCAGGTACAGGGGTGAAGGGAGTGGGGGGGTGCAGGGGTGGGCAGCACAGGCTGAATGCAACCAAAGCCGGGTGAGGCCCTCTGACTTGATGTGTTCTGAGGAAATCCCTCTTTCTTTCTGCCCTGTCCCCCTACACAGGCAGACACACACAGTGGTTAACCTCACACGGGCCGCTTCTTGAGGTAGCTCTTTTGTCCACAAGCCAGGGTTGTCTGTCTCAGGTGCTTCCTGCCTTCCACTCTGAGGCCCTGACCCTGTTACCACATTGCATTTAGACAGAGGCCCATTTCTTTGCGAACCGAGTTTCTAAAATTCTGTTGGTCCCCAAGGCTTGTTTTATTTAACATTAATCGTTTCCTGTCTTCTTCCTTCTCTCACCCTCCCTTCTCCCTCTCTTTTTTCCTTTCTCTCTGTTCTATCATAATGCTTCTTTCGTCTCAGACACTTAGATATTTTCTAGCCTCAGTGCCCTAGTGACTATACTTTCAGATTGCCTATGGCCAGCAGGTCAGTCGGCATTTGAGAATGCATATATTTCCCACTGTAGCCGAAAGGGAGAAACCGTAAAACACACGAGACAACAAAACAATGACCCCTCTGCCCTGTTTACCAGTCTTACATGTTTTGAGATTTGCCTCACAGAAGTAACCTTAACTCTGCCCTCCAGTAAATTGGCTTTCTGAGGGACTAACCCATGTCAAAGCAGAAATGGATTTTTAATGTAAGCCAGCCTTTCAAAGCACTGCACACTGGTTCCGTTGCCTTTTTTCTTTTTTTGTATGCATGCCCGTGTTAAAACTGTTGGTTCCCTAGCAGTTTTGTACACTTCCTTCTGTTTTCCAAAGCAACAGCGTTCATCAATCAACCCTTTCTTTGCATTTGCTGGCACAAACAGTGCAGCCCCGGGCTTGCCTTTCTATCAGAGCAAAGTGTTCTTTCCATAAGAAAACAGCAGCAGAGTCTTCGAGGGAAGGCTCCCTCCCACCATCACTCTAGATAGGGCACAGCAAGCCCTTAAATGTTTCTTCAAGGACGTTCTCTGAGAATTCAAAGATGGTTGCCAGGAGAGCAGAAATTAGCATCCATAGGAGCTACTGCTTCATCTAATTCGGTCTCAGACAAAGACTCGGCATTTGAAGAAAGTTGCTGAATAAGTATCAAAGACCTTTAATATATGCCTATAATTCAGAATTGCTAATTGAAAGAACTAATGGGTAAAATCAAGGAAAAACTGCCATAGCCAGCATTCAACTTAAATACCAGGGGACCACACTTCCTTCTCTAGCTTTCTCCCTTTCCTTAGCAAGCTACAGTGTCCTGTCTGATTGTACAGCAAGAAAATGTTGTTACCAATATGAGTTGTTCTCCACTATTGCCTTTCTTCATGAGGTACAACTGCTTTTGCTCATTGTCCTTTGCAACATTGTATCATCGTTTAATATGGAGGACCTTTGTCATCCCCTCTTCTTTCTTCTGTTAAATTACCCCTTTCTCTCCTGCCCTGACTCTACCCTCTTCCTCCTAGACACCACCGCAGAACTAAGTACATGCAGTGGACTTGTGCAAGCCAAAACATTTTTATACTTACTATAATTCAAGCTGCAGAGATGATTTCTTTTGATAAAAAATAATTTAATTAACAAATACCTACTTTTTTTCCATGTAAATCAAAAGCAAAACACTCGCACTACAGAACACGGTTTACCAGCAATTTGGAAATAGTATGTGCTCTGTAGACAGACTTCCTTCCTTTCTCTTCAGTAGGAAGGAATGGGGTGCTCTGGTTTTTGACTACCCAAGCTGCCCCCATCCATGTGCCTGAGAAGTGTGCTTTCTCATTCAGGAAAACAGTGTGGAGTTTGAGGCCTGCCTGGTGGCCCAGTGCGATGCTCTCATTGATGCCCTAAACCGAAGGAAGGCTCAGTTGTTGGCCCGGGTCAACAAGGAACATGAGCACAAGCTGAAGGTGAGTGGCACCTTGGGGACAGTGGGACGCAACAGTCCAGCCTCCCAGGACAATAGTGGGTAGTCACAGGAGGATACCATTCCTCACTTGTTTGGTCTGGCCAGACAGGAGTGGGCACGTCCCTTCATTATACATCTACTCTTTCTGGTTCTTAACCAAAATTTGCTGGGTTAGTTCTCTGGGCTGGGATCTACTCTAGGGGTGGAAATAGCAATAAATAAAAATCTCTGCATTTTTCTACTCTCTCAGGAGTACTCAGGGCATCCAAGGAAAATATATCACAGGCTAGTAGCAAACCAAGCCTGGCAATCCCAATGCTCATTTGAGAGCAGCCATACACACCCCTGGCGGTAGATCTAGTGAGGAGGCTCTGCTTTGTTCATCTCAGGATGACCTCCTAAGGGATGCCAAAGAAACCCCTTCCACAAGGAACCTTTGAACAAAAGTTGAAGGGAATGAGGCTTGGCTTTCCCAGGGTTGCACTTTCTGTGGCCTGTGCATGGCAGTCTACAGAGTCCTAGATGGTGGAGTCTCTCCGACACACCCTTCTGCAGGTCACTATCTGCATCCTGAGCATTGTCTCCTCTTCTGGTGTCTAGTTATTAGCTTGTGAATTCCTTAAAGGGATGCTGAGCTCTGACTCATGGCAGCATGTGTACCAACTCCTTAAATGTGAGGAGAAACTGAGGGAAATCATAGACATGCTGTGCTTTCCCCCAACTGTTCTGAAAGTATCACTGTGTGGGCGTCTGTCTTACTGGCTTACCTAACGGTCTAGGAAATGGCTTGACTCGATATTTCTCTCAGTCAGGTTAGATCTGAATGACTTTTTTTTTTGAGAGTCACCTTTCCCTGAAGTAAAATCTCAGCCTGCTATGGAAAATGATTCTGCAGCTGCCCCACAGCAACATAGAAGAGTATCCTTGCCTTTGATCCTAGCAACAGTGAAAGTCTGAAGAAATATTCTTTATGGAAACAGTATAGGAGTTATATGATGGGGATCACCTCAACAGTTTTCACAGCAGCTCTATGGGGTCACTATCACTGTTATTCATACTCTAGAGAGGGGGGAAACGATAACAACATGGATTCAGAACTGTCCCCCAGTAGCCAAGGAACCACAGAGCCCAGAATCTGAACAAAAGCTCCTCACTGCTCCTGGTAGAAGTTCCATCCATAGACCAGGCATTTCTCCTCAGCCAGCCAGTAGCTAATATGTGCCTGGGAGGGTTACAGTGCTGGAAAGGAGTACGGAGGAGGGAGGGACATGGTGGTGACTCAGGATGAGCCTTGACTTATGGAAGCAATGAACGTTACCTACAAATGGCTCCAGCACAAGTGAACAGCGATCTTCTGGGAAAGAAGTGGTCAGTAACATAGACATTGTACGGACAAAATCACTGGCAACTCTGTATCTCATGGGAGAGCTGGCACAAAATTGCCTACTCTGAAGGAGATGTGTGTTAATGGCCACTGCATTCCTGCCTATAGGAGGAAAGATGATGGTGATTTTGCCAGTCAGCCAGTCCCCAACGCTGATGGAGAATTTCTGATGCCGTCCCCTGCTCTGTTATCACTAAATGACTGTTACTGTAGCCTTCCTATAGAAATGCAGAAGTTTACTTTTACAGCAATCCTTAGAATATCCTGTGCATTTGGGAGATTGTGTGTGTGTGTGTGTGTGTGTGTGTGTGTGTGTGTGTGTGTGTGTGTATGTGTGTGTGTGTGTGTGTGATTGAGGACTGAACCTAAGGCCTCACACACACTAAGCAAGCACTCTACCACTGATCTACGCTGCCCACACTCCCTCCTTTTAAAAATTTGAGACAGAGTCTTGCTGAGTTGCCTGGGCTGGCTTTAAAACACACACTAGCATAAGTGGGCCTTGAACCTGTGACCCTTCTTCTGCCTCAGTTTCTAGAATAGCTGTGCTAACAGCCTGTGTCACTAGACTTTGCTTCAAAATACCATCCAAACCACATGGAGATGAGTGGAATAAAGCTTTGGCTGCCTTTGGAGCATGAGCTGGACAGCTGGGGTTGTCCACCCTTCTGAGAACTAGAGCAAGTGTCTCAGCACCTACCTGTAAAACATCAACTTTTTCTCAATGGAGCCTCTTATCAAACATTGAAAACACTGGCACACAGCCGTGAGCACAGTGAGAGGTGTGTGATGCTGTGTAATCACTGTAGAGGTGACGATAGCTGCTCTGCATGGAAAAAACGGATCTCTATGGAAGAGGGAATCAAGGATTGGGAAAGTGTCATTGATCCATGTCATGTCGGCAAACAGCAGAGGACATCGCAGGCCCCTGTGCCCCTTACTTGGTGCCATCTCTGCAGGATGGGGCTGAGAATGTCACCAATGGCCTGTGCAGTAGGCTGATGCTCAGGAATGGCGTCTATCATACCCCTGGGCACCCATGCCCTCCTGCCTGATGTCCTCGTCTTCCCCATAACAACCCTTGTCAAGGAGGGCTGTGCTGCAGGCCACACAGATGCCATGGGGACACTGGGCAGAGGACACTGATGCCCTCATTTCACCCTGCTTAGACTTTGGAGGATGATGAAAAGAGACAGGTGGCCGATTGTTGCCCTCGGCAGCAAAGCTGTTCTGTCTTCTGTCTCTAAGCTTCATCTCTGTCATTTTCAGCCAATTGTATCTGTTGCCACTTCTAAAGACAGCCACTGGGGCTACTGCTGCCATAGCTACCGACACCAGCCTCCATGGCTCTACTTTTGTCCCTGCCTGTTCCCTCTCTTGTTGTTTTCATTGTCGATACTGAGACTTGTGAGGGAACACTGCCCAGTTAAGGACATCCTCACCAAGCACAGCACTTCCTCCTTTGTTGGCTGTGTGGCAGTAATCTCACGTTCTTCTGTTGCTGGGAAGCCCGTGTGAATTTATGGGTCTTAGTGTCCTGCTCATGCTCTCATTTGAGAGCACTGCCAGCCTGAGGAGATGAAAGGGTTCTGGTGAGACAAGATGGAGTCGGGTGGGGAAAAGCCCAGATTCCATGTTACGGAGACCAGAGTGGGGCACATTGTCACTACATCTCTAACTTTGGGGAATTCTGTGTATGAGCTGGAATGCAGATGAAAAGAGTACTGTTCTCAACTCATGCGCTATGGTAAAGCATTTATCACAGTACTCGATATGAGAAATTATATGTACTCAGTGCAGTACCCATCAGTACAGACACTGTGAAGGACTTAAGACTGTTCAGTATGGAGCACTGTAAAGGACTTAGCACAGTACCCAAGTTTTAACTTTTGCCTGCGTTACTGAAAGAATAAATGGAATTATAACCTCATTCATCACACTGAAGAAGTGTTCCTAAGAACTTATTTTTCCATACATACTGTTTATAGAATTGACCACACACTGTTATTCTCTTTGAACACATGGAATTCTTTTTCTAGTCGCCTGTGGTCATAACTGATCATTCTATGAGGTATTTTACCAATTTCACTGTGCTATTTAAAATGTTTTATGAAAATCAAAATACCAAAAGGCTTAGTTGAGAGATGTGCAGGTGCAGCCATATTTGGGCCAATTTGAAATGTGAATTGAAGTTAGGGCTACTCTGTGGTTTGAAAAAAAGCACAAGGAGATGTTCATCTATTTTCAGGGTGTGATAAACTGAAGCAAATGACAGAAAGATATTGGAAAAAAATATTTTAGAACTTCCAAGAAATATTTCTAGTTCAGGTGTGGAATTAGTTGGACAATGTCCTGTTGATCAACAGAGGAAGCCAAATGCTATGTTTTCCTCCTTCCCAGGTCCTGTTCTTCCCAGTAAGGCCACAAACTGTCCCCACTGTTCCTGACACCCTCATGGGAAATCTATGACAACATTAAAATGTGCCATTAATGACATCTATTTTTTTATTTTACAAAAATGGCATGTTTCCATTTTCTTTTGAGACGTTGAAAGTATTACCTGTGAGTTAATTTTTCTCTATAATACTTTCAAAACTTGAATTCATTCTAAAAGCATCTTAAATATATTTTCCCTTTCTCTGGTGTTTTAGAGTGATCCAGGTTCAATAGTACATGCTGAAATGTAGTTTCTTGTTACCTTCCAACAGTAAGATCCCTTGGAATCAATAAACATGGTTGTCCACAATTATTTGAAGGGGAGTTATCTAATCTTTAATGTGCTTGTATAGGTGGCGAATTTTACATATCAAAATACTACTCAGTGAAGCTGTAAAGATAAAGCTTACTGGGTTATAAGATTCAATATTTGTGGAGGGCTCCCATTGTCCACTATGGTCATGTGTAGGACGCCTCCTTCTCGAGTCTGCTTTACCACTGGGTTATGCTGGAATAGTTAGCAGTATTTCCATCATGGTATTTTTTTTTTTTTACCATTCTGTGTTTCTATTACTATTATTATTATTTGGGGGGTGGTGGTTGAGACAGGGTTTCTCTGTAGCTTTGGAGTCTGTCTTGGAACTCACTCTGTAGACCAGGCTGGCCTCCTGAGTGCTAGGATTAAAGGCCTGTGCACCACTGCCCAGCTCTCATTATATTTTTTAAAAAAAACAATTCATTATATGGCCACACCACTAAGCAGGAAAACCTCCATCACAGAGTGCTACCGGCTCAAAAAACTACTGAATCCGCTGTCTGCCCATTGTTTCCCAGCAGGCAGAGAACCCTTTGATTAAGGGAGAAACTAAGAGAAATATAATCACACTCACAAGGGAATTTTTAAGTAATTAGGTATAAGTCACTGTCAGCAAGGAAAGGTGGTTCGTCCCTGGCAAGTACCAGACCAGTATGGTGAACACAATAATGTGAATGCAGAGAATTAGACTGGGTGCTGGGATGAAGGCCTGTGAGAAAACTAAGCAGCCAGAACATTTCGAAACCTTGACCTGCTCAAGTTGAGAGGGGTCAACACTAATAATGTAACAGTTATCACTGATGTAAGCCCGTCAGAATTCCTTCCAGAGTTTCACTGAGCGAGTCCTATGGTCTTCTGCTTCCCACCATATATGACTAAAGCTGAAAAGGTCTGTGTAGATAGAGTTCCCAGTGTCCCCGAAGAATCCCAGGATGTCCACACACAGCCAGGGCCCCTCCACAAATATGAAACGCACATATACCAGTCCACTCTGGCAATACCAGTGAAGGGCAGTCTCAGGTTGCCTTTGAGGCCCTTTGCGCAACTAGGAGGCACCTGACTCACTCCTTGGTGGTGACAGAATCACCCTACACAGCTCTGTGCTAAAACTCCAAGTACAGCACTCTGATGCAGCCACCACCTGTGGTAAATGTTCTCCTATGTGGACAGAATGCCAACAAATTCTTCTTTTCTCAGGGCTTGAACTGCTCCATTAACATTTGAACTTCCTCCATTAACATTTGCCCAAAACCCTGTGGGATAAAGATGGTATACAGCATTCTTCCTTAAGTTTCACCAAGTTTTGAGGAATGCATTATTCTTTAAAGAATAAAATGCAAAATGGCAAACGATATTCTACTGGCGGGGAGGGATTCTCTGTTTAATCAAAGAAATCAAACCAGAGCTCGTCACCTGTCACTCCCAGGCAGGCAGTTCATAGCATCATCAGTTGCTGGGTGGGTGCACAGAAACTTTCCCACCAAGCAGCAAAAACAATGGTGAGCAAAATCCTGCAGTCTTGAATCTTGAAAGTGCACACGCCTTAGTTGTACAGATCAAGTAAGAAGCACTAAGGGGGTAATGTATGTGGTGGTGGGGTGTTAAACTGTATCAGAAAGTAATAGGTTGCATTTAAAAAGTGAAATAGGAGAAAGAATATTATCACTTTCTCACACTGATGATTTGTAAGTGACCGCTCTTCAGCGTCCATGAGGAGAGTATGATTTAAAGCTATTCAGAAGGATAAGGAGAAAAATTAAAGACACGTGAAAAATGGAGAGATAAATGGAAGTCAGGAGTGGGGACTTGATCTTGTTCAATGTTGCATAAAAGAGTGGAACCCTCTTCAATAACACCAAACCTCACTGTGGGCTATGCCACATCGGCTAACAGGAGGAAGCAATTGGCCTATCAGAGTGTGGTCAGAACAAGTTCTACCCATGTGTACACTCGCAGAGCTTTCCCTGGAGTCGTGGGCTGCAGACCAACACACTGTCCCGTGGGAACCGGGTTAGGCTCGAGTGCAGATGAAAGCAGGGTGGGATGGGGGACGTTCTCCCAGGACCTATTTGCGTCACTCCTGTGTCTTGCACAGTACCCAAGGAAAGGAAATTGACTCCTGCCAGCTGCAAACACAGTGCCAAATGGTTCTCTGGGGCACCAGCATCAAAGTCCAAAAATGTGGAACTCAAAGAAAAAAAGAAACCAAAAAACTAGCCCTGCTTCCTAGGAACCAACTTCAACAAAACCACCAGAACAAAAATACAGAACAAGAAAGGTGGAATGAACAGCCTGGCCAGAAAGCTAGTAAGTAAAAGAGCCGAGAAAGACTTGACCAGAGAGGAAATATATATTCATCACTGGGGCTGAGGAGATGGCTTAATGGGTAAAGTACTTTGATGTACAAGTGTGAAGACCAGAGTTCAGGTCCCCAGCACTCACAAAAATGCCGGGTGGGTGTGGTGGTTGGCTTCTAATGGTAGCAGCTTGGGAGGCAGACAGTGGGATTCCCTAGAGCAAGCTAGCTAGACTGTCTGAGTTGATGATCTCTGGTTTAACTGAGAGACCCTGCCTCAATATGTAAGGCGGAGAGCAGTCGTGGATGACGTCTGACATCAACCTCTGGCCTCCACTTACACAGGTGCACACATATGAATGTATGCACACCACGTATATACATGCAAAATTTTGAATAAAAAATTAAGATTTTAGATCTTATGAAGTGATTATATTCTTAAAAGATCTAATTATTTGGCTGATCTCCATAAGATAGGGAATCTCAGATCAGAAACTAGACATCAAAAATAGTATACTCAAAAAAAAAAAAAAAAAAAAACCACACTGCCTTGAGAACCCTGTGACTTCATTCTGGGCAGTGATTTTCATTAGTGTTCTGATTGGTGGGATAGCTGATGAAGATATAACAAGAGGAACAAAATAAATCCTAGGGAGAGGCGGCTGAGCAGCCAATCCTTGTTCTGTATGCCCGTAGAATCGCCAGCAACTCGGCAGAACAATGAGCTTCTTGGCAGTGGGCAAAGAGCCCCAGGCTCAAACAGCCACAAGCCCCAAATCCACCTTCCTCAAGAAGAAAAATTTAAAAGCAGATACAGAACTTTAGAGTGTCGAATGGTATCCTTATTTCTGTACATGCATGTCCTAAAATTATCACAATACAAGAATAAAGCCAGAAGTGAGCTAATGGGCTGGTAGAAAACTATGAAGATGTCAAATGCCCTATAACAGAGAAATAGGGATAATGTTATTATCCACCAACTGGGATATTACACAGCCAATAACAGTTACTGATGGTAGCAACATGGAAAATTCCTATGCCATAGTATTGAGTGTGGGGAGGTCAAATGTCAAATGTTGAGACTGCAACTGTAAGTCTGGTTCCAGAGAAACACTAAGAGGAAATGCCAAAGTACATTAGATTTTTACATCAGGTTACTGAGATGGTTTTCATTTATTTTCTGACTCCTTCAGGAAACAGGTGTAATAATCCTTAGTAGAAAGTAAACTGATAATCAAAACTGAAAAGAACAAAGGAAAAATCTCTAATAAATATTAACATTTTCCATATTATACATAAAATCCAAAAGATTGAAATTTTAGGGCTTTGGCAAAGATGTACAAATATCAAAGAAACATATGTCTGAGGTTCGTGGGAAATCTGAGCTTTCATTCCCTTTTTCAAAAGCCACTTGGATTCAGGTCACTGTGCAAAGGTTATGGAGGTGAATGCCTCTAATGGGAGAAGCTTCATGCCTTTGTCCCTGGGTATAGAACATCCTAGAGGCAGCATGCACGGTAAAGAAAGCAGACTCACGGGTCAGCCATTGGGGCCGACTTGAAAAGCGCTCTCCAAATGACTCTTAAGTGGGACCATCTGCACCTGTCATCTTTCTCTAACTCACTTATTGCCATCATCCCGATGCTGTACAGGCTCCAGCTGGCTGTCCAGTGCACTCTAGAAAAGACTATGATGAATGTCCTTGGGGTTCAGATGGTGAAACCCTGTAGAAGAGATAGCAGACCAGGAAAGAGGGTGAGCGTTGCCAGTAGACACACAGCTGCCCTTGTGGAAGCTGTAGCTCCCTTACAGACAGCTCATGTCTTCACCCCAAGAGCAGCTCACAGGAAGGTCAACTTCCACAGAGATGAATGCCTTTAGGGTCCTGCGCAAGACTTTGATGCGCCAACGTCACTGGATTCACAGAGTTCTAACCTCAATGTTGTGACTTCCACAATCTTTTCTGAAGGGTCCTGTTGTTAGCCATTTCCTATAAATACCACCCACATCTGTTAGCCAGAGCTGTTGTCCGTGCAGAGAGTGGCACAAAGTATTTAGGTCCATTTCCATGATTCTCTTGGATTCTGCTTTGAGGGAGTTTCCCAAAGTCCCAGTGTGCCTCCCTCCTACCTCTGCCATTTTGCACCTACCCTTCTGTTTCCTCATCAACCTCAGGTGGTTCGGGACCAGATCTCTCACTGCACAGTGAAACTGCGCCAGACCACGGGCCTCATGGAGTACTGCTTGGAAGTGATTAAGGAGAATGATCCCAGTGGCTTTCTGCAGGTCCGTATTTATTAGCTTTGCTTCCTATTTCAGATGTCTCTTACCCTGTGTGAGTGTCGGACACACAGCTGGGACATCCAGCAGCCTGACTTACCATGTGTCCCTCAAAAGCAGAACCTACCTACATCCCCAGTGAGTGTGGGAGAGCCTGCTACAGAACACTGTCTCTGGCATCCTGGGCTGAGGGGGCGGGGTGGGGGGAGCACACTTTTGTTCTTGTGCTTAATCCTGTCATTTCTTCCAAAGAAGAGAGTATTGTCTTGCCTGGGAATCCCGGGCCTCCTCCCTGACAGTTTTGTCAGCAGGGGTCCTTGTGTGCAAGGTCCTGCCTTGCTGCCCCTTCCTTCTGCTCAGTAACCCCACTATGTTTTGCAGTGGTGCTAGAGGGATTGTTTTGGTTTTGACTTCTTTTTCATTGTCAATTATAAAATGCTATGCTAATCTATGCTATAAGCTGGGGTTTACTTACATTTTTGACACCAAAGACAAGGAGTCTTTTTACTAATCTAGGACATTTCATCTCTCCCAATTCATGTTCTGCAGCCAGTCAAGAGTGACAGATGGAGCTGAATGTAGGAAATGGAAGGAGAGGGGTTGGAGAGATGGCTCAGTGGTTAAGAGCACTGGCTGTTCTTCCAGAGGTCCCTAGTTCAATTCCCAGCAACCACATGGTGGCTCACAACTGCCTATAATGAAATCTGATGCTCTCTTCTGGCTTCCAGGCATACATTCAGGCAGAACACTGTATACATAATAAATAAGTAATTCTTAAATAAGGAAAAAGAAAGTAATGAAAGAGGTCTCTTATAAGGAATCAAGTGACAGTCACATGGAGATGAAGCAGTTAAGATTTAAGAGGATATGTAGCAGCTTCTCTGACTTGCATACCCCATTTCCGAATTTTGTCTGGCTGCCCACACCCTGAAACAGAAGGGTAGAGCCTTGGATCCTATAGGATAAACTGGTTTCCATTGCATCACATTCTTTAGAGCTGTCAGCATTTGGAAGCTCAGTAACAAATGCATGATTATATCCCAGGCACATCTATTAATCAGCTAAAAGCCCTAATTGTAGTGGCCTCCTTCCAACTCAACAAACATGTTCAAATTTGCTTCAGAAACCGTGAGCTACCTTAGTAGTGACACAGTCTTACTCACAGAGCACACTGAGATAGGAAGGGCTTGAGGTCCTCACGGTTTGGTGGCAGTGCTTACAGAGAGTCCAGGAGCAGTGCTGTGGTTTGAATGTGATGTTGTGTTTCTTAGGCTGTGGTCTTTGATGTGATTAGATTTCAGACGCCCTCATAAGGCGTGTCCACTTAACTGAGGACCAGTGGGGGAAAGGCACACTCACTCCCAGGATGACCACGGACTTTGACTTGAGCCTGGACAACAGCCCCTTGCTGCAATCCATTCACCAGCTGGACTTTGTGCAAGTGAAAGGTGAGTTCTTGCATCCCCAGTGTCAGCACGATGTCCTGAGCAGACGCTGCTGCTTGAAGCACTGTGGGTGACCCTGGGATGAAGGTTATAGCATCCAGAGTGGGACTGGAGAAACAGGCTCAGCAGTTACAAGCAGTTGCTGCTGAGCTTGGTGGTACACTCCTATAATCCCAGTATTCAGGAGGCAGAGACAGGCACATCTGTGAGTTCAAGGCCAGCCTGATCTACATCGCAAGCTCCAGATAAGACAAAATTATATAGCAAGGCTTTGTCTAAAAACGAAGGATCAGAAGAGGAAGAGGAAGAGGAAGGAGGGGAAGAGTAAGAAAAGGAGAACTGGCTACTCTTGCAGAGGATCCATGTTCAGTCCCCAGCACCCACTTCAGGCAGCTCATCTGTAATGCCCACTCTGGCATCTGAGGGCACTTGCACGCACTTGCACGCACACACACACACACACACACACACACACACACACACACACACACAAACACACACACACACACTTGAATAAAATCTTTTTAAAATCTAGAGTAACTCTCACCTCTGCCGGGGAATGAAAACATCTCCATTTTAGCTGTGTAAGCTGAAAGAGACCCAGAGAATTCACATGTCAGCAGCAGAGCCACTAACAACACAGTCAGAAGGGAGGTCACCATGCACAGCTAAGACCTTCCCACAAGAAGTGACCCCTAAATAGTGTTTAAAGTCACAGAAACCTGGCATTGAAATGAAAGTGTCCTCTCAGATGGAGAGGGCAAACAGATGTTGAGCATAGATGAAGGAGAATCTGAGAGGATGGCTGGAGGTTTTGAGAGAAATGAAAATGAGATAAGCTTTAAGATTAGCTTGCAGAACTAAGGGATATGGCACGGTCTGTTTGAAGTTTTGGGTTTTTTGTTTTGTTTTTAAGTTGGGCATCAGAAGGATTATGATTAAAAACACAAGCCAGCTATGCAATGGTATTTTTTATGGTGGTGTGACTAATCCATCTGAAGATTATTTCTGATTATTTAACTGCATGTTTATGACATATGTAGATTCATACAATTACCATCACAATCAAAATAAAGAATTATTTCAAAGCCAGATGAAAAGGTGGAGATCTCTGACCCCAGCTATGATAAGGAGGCAGAGGCAGGAGGATCATGATTTCAGACTAGTGTGAACTACATAGTAAGATTCTGTCTCAAGAACTAACCAGAAAGGCAGCTTTTCATCACATGTCAACTCACCCCCACAACCACTGCTGTGTTCCCCAACTTTACCATGTTAACACGTTCTGACCTTTTTTGAAAACTGAAGAAACTGGGCCATGCCTGGTGGCACATTGCCTGCTCCCAGCACTGAGGAGGCAGAGGCCTGTGAGTTCCAGGTTAATCTGACCTACACAGCACATTCCAGGCCAACAAGTGTTACATGGTGAGACACCATATCAAACAAAGAAGATGTAAGCCTTTGAAACAATTCAAAAATGAAAACAGTGCTTTTCAGGGTTGCAGAGGAGACTTGGCAGTTAAGAATGCTTGCTGCCCTTGCAGAGGGCCAGTCTGGTTCCCGGGACCCACATCAGGCAGGGCAGGAAGCCACCTGGGTCTCCAGCCCCACAGGAACTCAACTCTCCTGGCCTCTTTGGGCACTGCCTTCATACGCACAAACCCCACACATGCACATAATAAAAACAAAAGTAAAATCTTTTCTTAGCTGGAGACATTGATTTGCCTTGTTCACCTCTTCATTTAAGCATCCACGTAATAAATGAGTTCTAAAAGCAGATGCTTTCCAAACTGTAGATGTTAGGGAGGAAAAATGTACCTGCTTCCACTTATCAGACAGAATCCTATAACCAGAGAAGTTTCAGTACTTCTGCTGTCGTGTGGGTGAATTTGCCCATCTGTTTGGCACTTATGTGTGAAAAGGAACAAGATCGAACGTGGGATAGGTTATTAACTGGTATGTTTATTAAGACGGATACTCACATGAGGAGCAGATAACTAGATTGGCACTTCAAGAAGCCCAGTACCAGATGCCTCCGAGACCTGGCCTAAACCTGAGAGCACACGCCTCTCGAGAGTGCCTCTCCTCCTTGCTCTTTATCCTCACTTGTGAGGATAAAGTGGCGTGGTCAGTGGTACAGGTATCCAGGGTTTCTCCCTACATATGTGCCTCCTTTTCACCACCTTTTGCTCTTGGTTTCTCACGCTCCTCATTTTTTATTGATAGGTGTTGCTTTGAGATGGTGCCTTAACCAACTTTTAAAGTGACGTATAGATCGGAAGTTAAAATGTCCTGCTGTAATAAAAAGTGAGGGCATTTATGAAATGTTATCCAAACCAGGCATTCTCCCAAGTGCAGGTGACTTTTTTACACTACCACTTGTTCTCACAGCTCTACAAATCAGCTGAGGAAACGGAACACTGGAAGCCTAAGTTACAGAAAGGGGTGGGGCTTGGGTCCACCCCAGAAGTATCTTCAGAGCACACTAGCATCATTCCCAATCTGTTCTGTGGAACAGTGTAGCTTCTTGGAGAAATAGCTAATTTCTTTTCATATGTTTACAGTGTGTGTGTGTGTGTGTGTGTGTGTGTGTGTGTGTGTGTGTTGCAGCAATCTTTTATTGCTGTTTAAAAATCTTCTCTGACACCTACATGGCAAAGTCAGCAAACTATCTTTTGCAGAATATAGAGCCCCAGCTTAACTTCCCCTAGTCAGCCTCTGCCTATCTCCAATCCTTTCAACAAAATGAAACCATTAAAAAGTTATGTCTCGAGTAGCATGAAGGAAGAAATACATCATAAAAGAGCAATGTAAAGGCTTTTGGTGGAAGGGTGGGGAAATGCACTAACCCAATTCACCTTGGTAATAGGGCAGAAGGAAGGGAAGTCAGAAGGTTAAAAGCCTCGAGACTTTAAAATGCTTTGGTCGGCTGGCAGAGCAGTCTGCTCCCACACTCTCTGCCTTTTGAGGCTAGTCCACCCAGCCACCCCTTGTGCAGTCCAGGTGGCAGGATGAGCCTAGAGTGAGCAGCAGTTCCTGCAGCCGGTATTGGAACTGAGGTCTGTGAGCTCAGCATAGCACACCACATTTCCAAGAACAGTCACTTGTTCCCTTAGTGCACTCAGAGGCAAGAGTAGAAAAGCCTTGTGTGCACACTGCTCAAGTCTGTACACAAGGCAGCAGAGAATGCCACTACACTGAAGGCTAAAATGCAGAATGCCCCTAAGTGTGGCGACTGGCCTGACACACAGGACATCCAGGACAATTCTTTATGGCGTTAGTAGAAAAGACCATTGGGTGTAAGAGCAAAATTTCTGTTTATCACTTCATCTTAATTTAATTCAATTTGATTATTTTCTCTCTGCCTTGTTAATTTATGTGTCTTGCTTTGTGTTCATTAAGTTTAATCAATTCAGCGAGAGCCTGGCCCTTTTCAGTCTGAATAATTTTTAACCTGTCAAATATTTGTGATGAAAAGAAAAAGCCAAAGGTCGTGATGCAGTATAAGGTGACTGACTGCAGTTGAACCTCTCCCTGCCCCCCCCCAGCCTTTGGGATATTTGTTAGCACATGGAGAGCTGCTCATAGTATATGGTTAACTCTCTCATTGTCTACAGTAACTCTTAATCCACCCAATGAACTGCCCTTTCACAACTTGTCAGTAAAAATATTCCCCCAAACTGCATCCTAAGTCCAAGTACAAAAGATCCAAATTAAAAAGCATTTGGAATAATATTAACACAATCTACCCATTTTGAAATAACAATGTCATTAGATGTGTTTTTCTAATGATGTTACATGGACACAGTAAAAACACAAAATATTTTAAGTAACCCACCTCACCTTCTTTCCAACCATTAGGAGTTATGTTTGGGCTCCTTGTCTTTAGTTGTATAAAAATGACATGCCGTGTTTTATCTCCTGCTTTTATCAGAGATCATTTTAAGAATAGTTTTCCAAATTCTCAGTTGGTATTACCCACTCTCTCCTGGGCCATGGGAGTAGAGTTTTCAGAGTCCTTTTGTACTCTTTCAGAGGTTCTGCTGTGCAGGTAAGAACAGGTTTCAGGCATCTACTTTCTCTGAAGAATACTATCCTAGAATTGTGAGCACACAGAGCATTTTAATACATGTTGCTAAAATCGATTGTCTCCATGTTAAATCCATACGAGGACAAAATTGTGACCTAAAACTCCACCAGCTGTTTAGCACATAGACCCAATGGTTGTTAATTCCTTTAAGTGCCTCTGCTCCCATGAGGACAAATTAATCATCATTAACTCCCCTTGAATGCAACAGCCCTTGTTATGTCCCAAGGACATAGTCAAGGACAGAGTGATCTAAACAGACAGACTCTCCTTTGTGTGGCAGGGAAAGAGCCCCAGGAGAGGGCTGGCAGGGATGGGTGAACACACACATACGCACAGGCAGTCTGTCCACATGCAGAGGTTTGGAGGCTGAAATGACTGTCCTCAGAACGTGTGTGACAGTCTTTCTTAGTGGACCAGTGATAACTTCCTAGAAGTGCCACGCACTTCCTCCAGAGCAGTAGTTCCCAACCTCCAGATCCAGTCCCACCACTTGTTAACCTTGAAACCTGTCTGGCTTTCAGTTTCTTTGAATGAAACAGAGGTGAGAAGAGGGTGGCTGTGAAAAATCCCATAGGTGAACGCATGCAAGCCTCTTACCACCCACGTATTCGTAAAGTGTCCCTTAGGGTTTGTGGTCCGGCTTCCTTTCTCCCTTGTCCTCACCACATTGCTGTTAATTTCACAGAGGAATTCTGGAGGGTTGTTAGTGTTCGTGGCCTGAAGAATTAGAAGAAGAACTTAAATCCTTCAAATGATGATATTTGAAAACATTAGAAGGCACTGTTGCAGAACAGACAGAGCCCCAAGCCTCACCTCCACCAGTCTTCCCACAGAAGCACAAGAGACAGTACTTTGTATCCAAAAGAACTTTCAGTCTGTAGTTTGTGTTTATAGGCCAAGAGAATAACAAATGCTACAATTGTGATCAGACCAAGAGAAACCGATTACAAAGGGAAAGCCAAAGATGTCCCAGAATGAACACAAGATACAAAGACCAAAACAGTTAGGGAAGCCCCAGACACAAAAGTTTCAATAAAATAAAACATTCTTGGACATCAGCCCTGAAACTGTTGTGCTATATCCATGGCCAATCTTTAAAATGCAGAATGATTGAAAATACTTTGCATTTCTTGTAAACCATGTATTTATTTCATATTTCATTTCAAAATGAAGTAGGGTAAGATAACACCCACCATAAAAATTTTCTTTCTAAATGTCAACCCTGAGTCTTAGTTAATGTGACTGTAACTTTGACAAGCTTGCTTTTTATATACATCATTTGGGGGTAAATAAGGAATAGATGAAAATGAAAAGAATGATTATTAGCACACAGAGAAACAGAGTCAAACATGCAGTAGATTTCCAATTTAGACATGCCGGTGTCTCTGTGTAGCTCTACATGGCCCCCACACCTGCTTTGTTCATTTTCCTACTGTTTAAGTCTGAGACTATAATGAGATCTGAACATTAGTGGCAGTTTTATTTCTAAGTTATTTATTCTTCCAGTCTTTCTACTAGGGACTGAAAATGAAGTTCCAGTGTTTTAATTACATGTGGCATCATTTATTTCAATTAATCACCTGGTGATGCCTTTGTCTAATGAAGATTCTCATTTCTGCTCAGACATTGCAGGCATTCGTAGGATTTAAGTTGAAATCATTTTGTGATCTTGTTCTTTGATTTTGTAATTGGTGAAGTGTACACTTGCCTGCAGCATGAACGAAGGAAAACGAAAGATTGATATGAGCTAATGAGACAGACAGTCCAAGGAATGGATTTATAATAGACCTAACAGAATAAACATCCCAGGGAAATTCATCCATGTCTCCAGAAGCCCTCTGGAAAACAGTTTGGCTAAATTCCACAGTAAATATAAAATATGCATTCCTTTATAAAGGAAACATGTTTTTAATAACAAAAACCTCACACACTAATAGACCTCAAGCTGTTCCCACTCCCAACAGCAACACCCAAGTGATGCCTGTTTCTGTGTGGATGCTCATGACAGCCTTTGGGAGTTATTGCTTCTGTCTCCCTTTTCCATCTAGTCCTGGAGTTTATTAAACCAGGCAATGAGTTTCTCTCCTTTCCTCCAAATTCAGATGCACTGGGTCCCCTATGGCTGCAAAAGCCACAAGTCTCTTGGAAGATTCTGTCTTATGCTGTTGAAATGTAAGACTTCCCAACCTAAAATGGTCACCTACATTTAACCACTCACTAATTTGGTTTATTGAATGCTTGACTTAGCAACTTGGATCTGGTTTCATTGAAAGTTCTGTCCTTCACATCACGTACATTGGAGATGCTTTTGTCTCCTAGGTCACCCACCATAGACCCTGTTTCCTGAACTGATGTTAAATCAACACTGCTTGGAATGACTGACAGGAACATATTTAACTCAGGGCATGACACACCAAGTCCAATTGTGATGCAGCACACCAGGTGTTCCATAATTAACACTTGTTCATCTAAATTTACCTGGATGAAAATTCTCTCCTGTTATCAAAATACAAGGTTGGGGGAAATGTTCTGGGGCGCACACACACACACACACACACACACACACACACACACACACACACATATATATATATATATATATATGGGAATGGAGAGATGGCTCAGTGGTTAAAAGCACTGTTAGCTTTTGCAGAGGACTTGAGTTCAGCTCCCAGAACCAACTCAGTGGCTCAGAACTGTCTGCAACACTAGTTCCAGGGTATCTGACACCTTCTTCTGACCTCCACAGGCACCAGACACGCAAGGGGTGCACATGTACAAATGCACGCAAAACACGCATACACATAAAATAAAGTAAATACTTAATTTTAAAAAAAATGTTTGCTAAAACTTTGCTCTCAGTTACCGATATTGAGTTCCTAGGTTAGGAACCGGGATTGCCAACCAGCATTTTTATGTCCGTGTGTCTGAAGGTTCAGCTACTTAATAGTTTTAAATAATATGAATGAATCCATCTACATTATAAAGGGTTGTTACCTCAGCTGATTCTCACAAGATTTGGAACTATCAAGAGTCCCCTGTCACACTCAGATCTGCTCCTGGGCTCCTAACCAACTTGTTCTATTCCTAAAAAGCAATGGGCCTGACCTCTCACTGTTCTAAGCTACAGCTGCCATGAGAATATAATGTCAGGTTCTTCACAAGTTTCAAATTGAGATGACATGGCTTGTGTCCCTTGGTACCAAGTTTCAAAAGTCTATGGCTGTTGCTGTTTATGGCCACAATATCTGGAAGACCACTAGTGAGTGGATGGATGGATGGGTGGATGGATGGATGGATGGATGGATAGACAGACTGCGTGCGTGCGTGCGTGCGTGCGTGCGTGCGTGCGTGCGTGCGTGTGTGTGTGTGTGTGTGTGTGTGTGTGTGTGTGTGTGTGTGTTTCCAGACCTCTTCCTTACCAGCGGGAAGCTTCTCATTATAAGCTAATGAATCAGTTGTAATTCAACAGAAGCTAGAACTGCACTAATTTCTCTTTAGCTTCCTCTCCAGTCCCAGCAACCCCCATCCTACAGCTGGAGGAGTGTTGCACCCACAACAATAGTGCTACACTGTCCTGGAAACAGCCCCCTCTCTCCACTGTGGCCGCCGAAGGATACATTCTGGAGCTGGATGATGGAAGCGGTGGTCAGTTCCGGGTAAGCAGATAACTTACTTACTAAGCGATGCCAGGGACTCCCGCAGAAGACCTGCTGTGCAATCACTGCATGGTCTTCCCATCTCTGCTGGAGCTGGACCACTCCGGCAGCGATTTCTTGTCTTGTATTGTCAAAGATGGATGGGGTCTGTCAAATCATCCTGCCCTTTCAAAAAGACAGTTTTGCTGTGTGACAGAGCCTATTTCTTGTCTCTCTGAGCATCTGCCAGTGAGGAGTCAAAGACAATAACATGTGTCTTAGTTAGGGTTTCTATTGCTGTGAAGAGACACCATGACCACAGCAACTCTTATTGGAGCTGGCTTATGGTTTCGAAAGTTTAGTCCATTATCTTCCTGGTATCATTCGGGCAGACATGGTGATGGAGAAGGAGTTAAGAGTTCTACATCAGCTGGGCGGTGGTGGCGCACGACTTTAATCTCAGCACTAGGAAGGCAGAGGCAGGCAGATCTCTGTGAGTTGGAGGCCAGCCTGGTTTACAGAGCAAGTTCCAGGATAGGCTTCAAAACAATACAGAGAAACCCTGTCTCAAAAAAAAAAAAAAAATCTACATCTTGACCAGCAAGCAGCAGAAGCAACTTGTGTCAGCTTGAGCATAGGAGACCTCAAAGCCCACCCCCACAGAGACACACTTCCTCCAACAAGGCCACACCTATTCCAACAAAGCCACACCTCCTAATAGTGCCACTCCCTTGGGCAGGGGCTTTCAAACCACCACAGCATGTATGTGGTGCTTTGGTGCTTAGAGTCCATTAGATCATATATGGGAAAGCAGCAGGCTGCTGCATCCCTGATGAGCCTGCAGTACTGGCTGTTACTATTGCTATCATGATTTAGTGCTAATAATACCATCAACCGTTGCCGAAGCCTTGTTTCTGCTATGACAGATTCTAGTGTTTTGGACTGACACTTTTCTTAGCTGGCAAGCTCTTCTATTACAGCCTCCTTGCTGAGAGAGCTTCCCTAGTAAATCTCTCCCTAGTCGTTCCCCCAATCCCCAAGCCTTTAATCAGACAGAACCGGAGCCCAAAAAGTATTACAACCACAAGGCAAGGGAATACTAACCACTCTGGGAAGTTCATGGTTCCCTCTGGATATGAGGCAGACATGAATCACCACATGGCTGTGGTGCCCACAGATTTGTGATCTCTATGTGGCAGCCTGTCTGTGTGTGCCTGCTTCTGTCTCAAGCATACTGTATTAGTCAGGGTTCTCTAGAGGCACAGAACTTATAGATTTGACTCTATAAATATATAGAAAGGGGATTTGGTAAAATTACTTACAGGCTGTGGTACAGCTAACCCAACAACGGCTGGCTGCGAACAGAGTCCAAGCATCCAGTAGTTGTTCAGTCCATGAGGCTGGATGTCTCAGTCTACACTGGTCTTCAGTCTACACTGGAATCCTGAAGAAGTAGGTTCTTATGCCAATGATGGAATGGACTTGCTAGTGAGGGCAAAAGCAAGCAGGCAAAGAGAGAGGATACCTTCTATCCTGTTCACATCTATATAGGCTGCCAGCAGAAGGTATGGCCCAGATTAGAGGTGGGTTTTCCCACTTCAAATGATTTAATTAAACAAAAATCTCTCACAGGTGGACCCAGTCATTTTGGGGTTTTAATTTAATATCAAATGTAGTAAAATTGACAACCCAAATAGCCATCACACACGTGTGTGTGTGTGTGTGTGCGTGCACAAGCGCGCACGCACATGTACACGCACGCACACACAGAGCTTGCTTTCTACATTTCTGGGTACCAAGACCCGTCTCAGGACTGACAAAGAGGAGAATCTCTCCAAAGCAAACCTCAAGCCCCAGAAGATGAGGCTTTCTCCCAGTCAATAGCAAAACCTGGGCCAGTAGCTTCCAAGAGCAAAGCCTACAGAGGCCTCTCTCCTCCTCTGCTAGGATTAAATACTTTCATGATTCTCCTCAGGATTCTCTCATTTGGTAGGGAGGTCTTTATTTACATATGTGTTGACTGGCATGGACAAGTCATCATATGTGGATACCATCGAAGCCTATCGCTTCCTCCTGCTGCCTTACCTCCTAGTGTGCCTAGCATTCCCCAGCCATCTCTTTCATGCACACAACTTATCTCATAGGCCCAGATTTCTACTTGTGGAGAATTTTCAACTTTGACACATTGAAACCAGCCTAAAACTTAACATTTGAACTAAACCACTCATCTTCTCACAGCTAAGTTTCTTTTCTAGCTATTCTTTCACAGACATTACACTCAGAATCGTAACACTAGCTGGCTCCTCTCTCTTGAGGGCCCAGGATTAAAAGAAATCAGCCTCTGGTTCCTTCTGTCAGACCATGGCTCCTACATCTGGGTCCCTTCCACTTAGACCAAAGCCACCATAAGAAGGGATCATCCTTGTGTTAGGATATGACTCCTTCAAAGGCCCGTCTCGTTATTCAGCACTGGCTTTACCTGGGGATTTGTTAAAAATACAAAATCTCAGACCCTATTTCAGGGACCTATGGGAACAAGAAGTACATTGTAATAAGATGCATGAGTAATTTTTCTGCATCAATGTTCAGCATTACTGGATGAGCTAATGTAAAATGCAGGGTTTCCTAACTGCTGCAGCAGTGACAAATTGGTCAGTGGGTACTCAAGACCACAAGCAGGCAGCTGCCACCTTAAACTGTGTCTTAAGTGCAGATTGTTGCAAAGTGTACAACTGAGGAGGGAAGCAAATGCCAGACCTATGCTGAAAATGCATTATGCTAGGCTTTATTTTAAGCCTTTGAAATGTCACTCTTCCTCCCCGCTTCCCTGCATTCCAACGGCTTTGAGTATAATCCTTGTGACAGGTACTGAGGTTAGAAACACAGCTTATAGACACTCATGTGTTCATGTTCTTACAATGCTTTTTACAAACTACGCTGACGGATAAAGGTGTTACGTTCTCTATAAACACCCACCATAAGCAGAATCTTAACCAGACTTCCAATTATGTCTTTTTGTTTGTTTGTTTCTTTGTTTTTTTTTTCAAGACAGGGTTTCTCTGTGGCTTTGGAGGCTGTCCTGGAACTAGCTCTTGTAGACCAGGCTGGTCTCAAACACAGAGATCCGCCTGCCTCTGCCTCCCAAGTGCTGGGATTAAAGGTGTGTGCCACCACTGCCCGGCTTAATTATGCCTTTTTAAATACTAGCTGTGGATCACTCTTAAGCTACAGAACCCACTACAAATCTAAAGTTAGATTGCTCTCATGCCCGTCTTGAAAAGTAGGTATTAATGTCCCTGTTTTTACAGATTAGGTAACTGAGGCCTTTAACCAATTAATTAAACAGTCCAGTAATTCACAGAATTCATGTCTGGATCAGGCGGATAGGAAACTGTGCTTCCAACCACAGAGCCGGGTGGCTCCTTGTCGCTCTCAGGATTCACCTGAGGGGGGTCCTCTTTTCTGTTGACAGGAAGTGTATGTTGGAAAAGAAACAATGTGCACCGTGGATGGCCTTCACTTCAACAGCACATATAACGCTCGAGTCAAGGCCTTCAACAAAACAGGAGTCAGCCCCTACAGCAAGACACTGGTCCTCCAGACGTCTGAGGGTAAGGCCCTTCAGCAGTATCCCTCAGAGCGGGAACTACGCGGCGTCTAACGTGGCTGGCAGCCTGGAGGTAACCCCATCAGAGCCACATCCCTCAAGTTTTTCCATGACTTGCACTGTCTCCGGCCCCAGAGCCGCTGTCCCTCTCCCGCCTTTAGAAGGCCCGTGAGATGTGGATTGAGCAAACCAGAGATCCCACATCAGCAGCTCCAGTGGCTTCCTTTGCTAACACTCTAAGCTACAGTGGAAGAAGCTGAACACGAAGGCCTGAATGTGCCCGGGTGTCTAAGATGGAGACGCTTAGGCTCTAGAGCAGGCTCCCATTCTCCACCAAGCCACACCCATGGCCACTCTAGCCCAAATGATTGTCCATGTCTTTGCAGCTCTTGCTCGCTCCTGACGGGGCTGGGATGTAGATTCTTTCCAACTTTAGATCTGTTTAACTAGAACATCTTTTCTGTGGGTGTGGGGTGCTAGAGCCTGTTGACCACTCTGGCTTAACGAGCTTGGACTATTTCCTTTCCTACCCAAAGCCCAGGCCATCGGCACCAGGACTGAGATTTCCTGTGGGCACCAAACAGGAAGAGACCAGCAGCTCTGCTTTACCTCGCCATGTGGGTCATTGCCAGTCCCTCTAGGGGTGGTTAGGCTGCCTGGGGCCACTGTATGACATTGTTTCTCTAGAGGACACTTGATTCTTGGCTTTACTATAAATTTCCTGATCATCAGAGACAATCTGTCTAGAAGAGGCTTACATCTGATGACCTGGTATATATAACCTCTGAGGCTTTAATGTTTTTGTTTTTGTTTTAATTTTACAAGCAGCGGGAACACATGAGACTAAACCTATGAAGGGTATGTGTGGCTGATGCCAAAGCATTCTGAGCCTTTGGGGTGTTGTTTTAATCATGGAAGTCACCTCCTACCCCATTGGCATCCTCCACAACTAATCTCTGAAGTTGACTTTGTTCAAGATGTTAGCTAGAAGAACTGTGGTGTTTTCTCCTACCTTCCACAAACCTCAGAATGTGTCAGTCACCCCTAAAATGGTCCACATGGTTCAAAACAAGCACAACTTTGAGTCCCACAGCAAGGGTGAAAGACCCATAGCTGTGAAAGCAACGCTTTGGGGAGGGGTGGTAAGTTCCAGTGAAGCTATTCAAGGAAGAGGCTTTGTGCCCACAGAGATGACAGTGACATGGCTTCTAGCTCTTTGCCCAGATTTAACATTTAACACCTTCCTTCTGGGATGACCTACCAGCCTGAGGGCTGTTGCCTCTTTTCATGAAATACCATGCTAAATGCTAAGGGCCTCCAAGAATTCTTTCTAGAAGCAATGCAGATGGCCTTGATGGTGCTGGCCACATTTCCCCAGTGCACTGATGGTGGCGTGATGAGATGGGACACGCGTGGAAGCAGAGCAGGGAGAAACTGTGGCAGTGTTACTAATATTTGTCAATAGAACTATATGAAAACTGTTTCTCTTCTCACTAGATTATAGAACTCAGTTATGCCCAAACCAGTTACTAACATAACCACCTGAGTACTTCTGTCTGTCCTTTCATCCCGCAGGAAGGTGTCATTTCTTAGTCTCTGTCAATGTTCATGAGATACTGGTGTCTATTATTAGTTACAGGATGTGGACCTGCGATCCCCGGTACCACAGTCACAGACTTGGGGGTCATTTTCTAAGTGAAACTAACGGAACACGTTCTCTACAAACAAAGAAACTGTATTGTAGAAATCCATTCCTCCATGAATTTTATATATATTATGTGCAAATATAAGGTATGTATGTGACTACCAGTCAACCCCCGATCATCATGTAGATATCACCGTTCTCTGTTACTGCCCAGAAGTGATTCGCTCATGATGAAATAAAGTTCGCACACATACTTTCTCCATACTTTGGTTTGTTCTATTTGTTCTCCCTCATTTAAAGTAGTGACACGAGATTTAGGAAGTGAGGGGAAATTAGCGAATTGTCTTTTGCAAAAGAGACTCAATCAATCCATTACGACAGAGAAAGCCCATCTCGTTATATCCTTTTTGGTTTTCTAAAAGTCGGTGAGAAAATGCCATAATAGATATTTGAGAATTCTGTTGCACTTATACTTTATCCTGTTATTTCTACAGTTTCTGCAACATTTACTTTAGAGTTTGTTGCTGTTGTTGTTTGTTTTTGTTTTGTTTTGCTGGTTTGGGGTGGGGGTGATTTGTTCTAGCTTTTGTCTGTGATAGAAAAGAGTTTTTCACATTCTTCTTAGCAAGAATCAACTTCTTTCCAAACTTCAGAACAAAGGTCTGTATCTAAGAAGAGTACATTTCAGATGTGACAGCAAGTCCAAGTTAATGGCATATTTATATTATGTAGTTTAAATCATTTGTCACTAACACTGTCACAAAACCTTCTGCATGGCATTACACAGTGGGAATCAAATGTGTGCATTGTTACGAATTCTGATCATCCCCGCCCCCTCAAAGTCAAATGTTTCTGTCTGTCTATCAGAGAGAGTTTGGTAAGTGCAGTGGGTAGAAGGTGTAGGCCTATTCCTTTGCTGTGTGGAGCTTCAGGCTAGTAAGGGGATGGATCTTAAAGAAACATACATATACCCCAGACAACATACACATAAGATAATTGGTCCGAAAACAATACACATAATTTCAGCTAATGGAAAAAGCAGTGTTACACAAGTTCAAGTTAGGTTAGTCCCTGAAAGCAGGTTTCTGGGGGATATGTCCAGGACTGACATATGAATGAGGCCAGTCCCAGATCTAAACCAAATTATCCTGACTTAAAAAGAAATATAAATTTAATGAAACGGGTCTGACCGAGTAACCCAGCAGGGAAAGGCACTTGCCGTCCAGCCCGAGTCCTCGAGTTCAGTCCTCAGGATGCATTTGTAGAAGGAGAGAACTATCTCAGGAAAGGTGTTCTCTGTCCACACAGGCATGTCGGCGCCTCCCCCAACACCATACAGAAATAATTGAATAAATAAATAAATAAATAAATAAATAAATAAATTACCTAATTTTTTGGAGAATTTTAATGAAATTTTAAAATAAGGCCCATAAACTTTGTTGTGTATTTTTTTTTTAAATTAACTCATTGAAATGCTATCCTGGCCATGCACTGCCTGGAAAAAAAAAAAAAAAAGTGGTGTAACCATTATGTAACAAGTCTTCTTAACACACTGTTCTGAGGCTCATTCTGTCTGATGACTGTACCCCCACCCAAAATAATCAGGCAGGGCTGAGAACTGGTGAGGAACTTCAGTTTATTTTTCCATAATTTCCCTCTGCCTACTGGAACCAATAGTATCTTCTGTTTGTTTGTCATTATCTGGAGAGACTGAAGTGGAGCACAGGTAATATTCCTGAGGCCAGGAGCTGGCTGTAAAAACAAAACAAGTTTCCTGGGACTCCACTCTGCTGAGCTTCTCAAGGCCTGGGAGCTTTTTAGTGTTCATACCTGGCGGTCTCCTGGGGAAGTGGGAGCTGCCCCTTACTTCTCCCTCAGAGTAAAATATAGGATTGAGACCTCTACACAAAACCTGCTCTTTAACACCAGCCTCTGTATAGAAGGTTCATCAGGACAGGTTCTTGGGTGTAGAATTACTTCTGAGCATTTTTGAGGCCTTTTACCATGTGTTTCCAAATTGCTTTCCAGATAAGAGTATACCAGGAAAGTGTTGATCATTCCAGAGTGGTGTATTACCTTAATTCTACTACCTCAAGGTTTAACTTAAAATAACAGGTAGTTGCTTCTAAAGCTAAAAATGTTTCTGAAAGAATTTGAGCTTATTTGTTCATAGAGTTACTATCATGATTGATTTATAAATGCCACATGAAATAAGTTACGACACATTAGGGGTAGGTGGGTAGTGAGATCTAAGGAGGTGAGGGAGGACTTCCCAGAAAAGATGTAGAGGGAGAGAAATCTGACAGACAGAATTGTGATGTACCCAGGAAAAAACTACTTTGAACTGATACCAATAGTAAACTTGATCATTACAAAGCTCTAACTAGAAGAGCATCTCAGTGACGTCAGGAAACCAGCTTAGCCCCATGTTCCCAGCGATGGCACAAAGTACAGCCTGCTCTTAGGGATTTGGGGCCTCTCTGCTGTTTTGCACACTCTGACAGCTTGCTCAGATAGCAGCACGTGGTATCACTCCTCTTATAGCTGCCTCCCTGCAGTCCAGACTGCCATCTTGAAATGATGAAGTAAGAAGAATGGTCTCTGGTTAGCAGGGAGAAAGGACACAAAGTCCAGGCCCATTGATTTCTAGGTGCCCAGTTTGCACCTAGGAGTCGTGAACTCATTTACTCATTGCTAAGACCTCAGCAGCACATTAGAGAAAAGGCTGGGAGCCAGGTGTGGTGCACAGACCTGTAATCCCAACACCTGGGAGGGAGAGTTAAGGGATAAGGATCTTCCTTGGCCACAGGGTGAGTTAAGTGAGCCTGTGCTACATGAATTCACACATGCGTGTGTGAAAAAGAGATGCCGAATTTTTAGAGAGGTTGAGGCTATCAAGGGCATAGAGCAAGGAGGAAAATAATGAGAAGAGATAACACACACACACACACACACACACACACACACACACACACAAACAAACACACACCAGATCTAGAGTGCTTTCTGTGAAAATTTAAAAAGTATGTAGTACATTTTGGAAAGCTTTCCATCTAGAGCATTTAAAGTTGGCATGTCCTCCAGAGCCCTCAGTGGATGTCAAGCATATTTCAGACTTTTTAGTCTCATCATGATGTAAACATAAACAAACAAACCAAAACCCACCACCTTGTTAGACCTTACTTCATTTTTCTTTTTTGCCAAGCTGCTGAGATCTCCCCTCATTGTCCAGCAAAAAGCTCCAGGAAAAATGACAGTTACATGAAAGTCAGAAAATTTGGGGGATAGTAAAATATAACAGAGAAATCATAAAAAAACGATTCTTTGTGGGGCTGGGAGGTGACTTAGTTGGTAAAGTACACGTTGTACAAGCATGAAGATCTGGATTCCGGTTCTCAGTACCCACATAAAGAGCTGGGCACCACAGCACATGGCCATAGGCAAGATACAGGAAGGCAGAAATTAAGGATCCCTCGGGTTTGCCATCCACCCGATCTAAACCAATTAATGAGATCCATGCTCACTGAGAGACCCGGTCTGAAAGTATAAATGACATGCCCACCTCTGACCTCCATGCATGTGCATGCATATGTATGCATGTACCCATACACACACACACACACACACGCACACGCACACGCACACGCACACGCACACGCACACGCACACACACACACACACACACACACACACACACGCCTGTTCTGTTTCACTATAAAGTCATACATTAAATTATTCATCCCTAAGGCAGTTAAACACAACACTGTCTGTGCTACACCTCTGTACCTGTCACTAATGTCTAAACACCCACCCTGCTCTGCACTGCTGAGGGGATGGGACCCATGCACCCAATGTATTAGTCTTCTACTGTTGCAGTAAGTAGCCACAAAACTAACGGTGTAAAACAGCACACACATATCCCCTTAGACTTATTGAGATCAGAATCTCAAGTGAGGTATCAGCAAGACTGGGTTCTTTGAGGACATTCTAGAAAAACATCTGTCTTCTTGTCATTTCCAGCTTCTAGCAGCCACCTGCCTTTCCTGGCTTGCGGCCCTTTCTTCTATCTTAAGATCTAGCAGCATAGCATCCTCCAGCCTCCCCCTGACTCTGCCTTCCTTACGTAAGGTCGCTCGTAATTACTGTGGTCCAACGTGGGCAGCCCAAGAGAGTCTCCATATCTCAAGAACCTTAGTGGATGGCTGAAAAGTCTCTTTCCCTCTGAAAGGCAACCCATCCAGAGGTTTCTGGGGATTCAGATGTGAGCATTTTTTGGATGCTCACAACTGAATACATCTACTGCACCATACGAGGATGCTGTCCCGTTCCATGTCGGGGAAATAAGCTTCTGGTGGAGCGAAGTAGCATTTCAGACCCAGTTCTTTCAGACACCCGGTGCAGCACACCACGGTGCTGATGTTAGAGATTTGTCACTTTACCTTGGGAAAGAGAATGAAGACTACCCTGAGCCTGCCCTGGTGTGTAAACACACCTTCCAAAGTGAACCTGCTTGTAGAGTTGCCTTGTCTCCTCCACTAGCCAGAAATAGAACATTGATGTTCCCAGGGTCACAGTAGACTTTCGTCAAAAAAGAATATAGCCTCTTCGCTGTAAGATGTGCAAGTGGCTTCATGTCCAGCCTGTCTAAGCCCGGCAGACAGGTGTCTCTGTACATCCTCTGCCCCAACCCCAGCAGAGTAATTAACCCAAAGAGTCCTGTTCCCACAAGTGTTACTGTAGATGCTCTATTTTATTTATTTATTTATTTATTTATTTTTGGTTTTTCGAGACAGGGTTTCTCTGTGGCTTTGGAGGCTGTCCTGGAACTAGCTCTTGTAGACCAGGCTGGTCTCGAACTCACGGAGATCTGCCTGCCTCTGCCTCTGCCTCCCGAGTGCTGGGATTAAAGGCGTGCACCACCAATGTCTAGGCAGGAAGTCATGGCCACTGACTGGCAAAGAGAAAGAATATCAGAGATCTATGAGATACTCAAGAGTTACTACAGATGAGGCCTGGGGCTTGAAGCCAACTTACATACACCAAAACCATCACAGAACTACTGATTAATAGAAGCTTTCTAGCCTTCCATATCTCAGCTTGGAATGTAGAGAGAAAGAAATAAGGGATATGAGAGCGCCATGTTTTACATAAGGCTGTATACTCCATCCAACACTACCAACAGTTGTGGGCCCTGGACACTGAAGAAAAGAACATTAATCCTTAGTGGAATGTCCACAGTGGCCATCACCCTAGCATGAACCTGATCAGGGGTTCCGCCTCACACTGTCCTTTCCATGGTAACAGCCTCTTCTCCCACACATCAAAGGAAACCATCCTGAAATATTGAGTAGTTAGGCGGTTAGGCAGAATCCACCTCCATCCATCTGAAAACCGAGCTGCCTCAGGTGCACACACCCAGAATCCTTTTGTAGATATAATTTGTAATAATTCGAGACCAGCCCAAGCATTTCGTTTTAAACCGTGGTGTACTGAGATTTCCCCTACCCCATAGAAGCTGTGACCTTGTGAGGAAGAGAACCTCCCCCACCCCCAGGGAAACAGTGAAGACCACAGTCATCTCACAGGAGCTAGTGTTCATTTACCTTTCAGGTCTTAAGCACCACTTAGGTAAACAACCCCATTTAGAGGTAAGATTCCTCCTCAATGCAGTACAGGGTTGGCACTAAATTATCCCCTCATCCTAGGTGGCCTCCTATGCCATTAGAAGACACTTTGTGGCCCATGACATACACTTTGTTTTTTGTCATATTTCTAGGACATTAAATAAATAAATAAACCGTAGTCACTCTCCAATTTTATCACTAGGAACTGATCCTGCCAGGCTGTCTCCAACACCACCACAGCTGAGGATGTGTTCCTTGGCCTTTCTAGGTTTCAGTTTTCTCATATGTAAAGCTACAGAACTCTGAGTTCCTGCAATTAGTGCTTCTGTGGTCCCGCTCCTCGGTATAGCTGTAAAGCAATGTAACTATATATTGAATGCAGGTCAGGTGCCAGGTGCCACCTGCTTCTTTCAAGATCTTGTTGGGCCTAAAAGTTATGTCTAAAATACTGAATATATAGTACTAAATTAAATATTTGGGAAAAATTACCATATGTGGAAAAAAACATGTACTCTGAATATGGTTTTTCCCATGCCTCTACTTTGTTTTGCCTGACTCCAAACATCTGGACCTCACCAAAAACTAACTTAATTAGAATATCCATTCCCAGAACAAAAATCTCAAGGTAGATAAATTGTACTTGACCAATTTGGGTAAATTTTATCACGTAGAAAGAGACAGAGATAATGATAAATTTCAGAGCCCAGAAAAGAGTTTTGTCCTTTTCATTTTGACACCATGGAGCATTCCAAGAAATTTCGTAAAACTTTTCCTAAGACTGAATTGGGTCTACCCACAACCCTTTCTGGGGATGTAGAAAATGTGCTCTTGGTTCCTGTGGAAGTGTGCATCTAATTAAAGTGTAAGGATTCTCAGGCCTCCTGATGAGGGTTGTTGCTCAAAAATAATGCCATGGTGTTCTAAACTGGAGTGGAGGATTGATCAGGAAAGTATGCAGCCATCCTCAGGGTGCCAACAGCTGGTTCATTCTTTTAAAAGGAGGTTTTCAAAACACATTTGTTTCTTATTACTCAACAGCAATTACTGCCACTCTGAAGAAAGCTTAAGATGCCACCTTTTGTTATAAATTACACACCAGTTGGACATAATTGTGACTTCAGCTGCTTGTTTGATCATTTATTTGAAAAAATAGCCTACTTTTCTCATGCACTTCCTTGTCCCTTTTAAAAATCATCCCAACAAGAGAAGATTATTTCACAGCTGGCTTACACTGGGGCAGAACACACACACACACACACACACACACACACACACACACACACACACACACACACACTGTGAGTGCAGTCTCTACCTTTAGCCATAGGGAGACACTTTTCTACTCTTGTAAAGTTCAACCAGGCAGAACCAGACATGTAATGCACGCAGTGACGTAGTGGCAATGTCCCAAGACACCCTTGTCTTTTCTCTGGTTATTGCCAGATAAAGATAATTATCGTCATCACAAATATTAGCTTCCTAGTCTGTGTTCAGGAAAACAAAACTAAAAACCTCATTCTTCTTTGTCTTGACAAGAGATGTTTACAACCAAGGAGCTGTCTCTGAAGGCTCTTGAGATCAATAGTTGTGTTTGGATGAGAAGAAGGTGAGGAGGTAGAATAGGCTTTCTTCCTGCATCCCACAGCATAACACAGAATACACACTGGGGTGGTTGTATCTATGTGCAATGTGAGTTAAACATGCTTTGGCTAAATGAGGAAGTGATAATAGTGTTTACAATCTTGCCATATTGTACTTACGATGCTTCTGGACTTGTCCAGAGGAACATGACCAGAAAGAAAATCCATATGTTAAAACGTGGTTATAAATATCTACTTAGCTCAGAAACAGAAAGATTTAAAGAGGATTGACGACCTGTGTCAAGTGCTTGCAGGACTAGTGATCTGTCCAGTTTGGCCCTAGATAGCACCTGGGGAGTGGAACCCCGAAAGGAGCATATCCAAGCCATACAATCAATATCTCCAAACACAAGGTGCTGGCTAGAGATCCATCCTCCAGGGGACTTCATGGAAAGTGTGGTGGTTCCTCCTCAGCTGTTTCTAAGTGGCCTAAGTGCCCTGTAGACAACTGATCAAACAACCCCCCTGGGAGAGGCATGGAGGGAGGATCACCTATTAGTCTGACTAGAACTGTGTGGAAATGATCTTTTCTCCCCTCTCTAAATTATTTGGAAAGGTCTCCATAGCAAGGTGGGTTTGATTTTGTGTGGTTTGTTTTGCTTCATTTTGCTTGGAAAAATTCAGGAAGGTCCCACCTGGTTGGGCATGAAAGATCTCAGATCAAAGACAAAGAATGAATGGTTGTTGAACCTCTCTGCTTAGGTAGAGGACAAGTTTGAGAGTAAGATGAGTTAAGGAAAATGTGGCTTATTGATAGGCAATCAATTGATCCACATAAAAGAACAGGGGCAAAAAAAACTGTCTTATTGCCGCTATTGATCCCAGGACTAGCCATGGCTGCACTTAGCACCCCTGCCTCAGAGCGACACTGAGGATATGAAGGGTGAGTGTTCCTCAAGAAGGGTAGCGTACACATCTCTCCATGGGTATTCAGATAACTGCTTGGAGATCCAATATGCTCCAAACATCATCTTACCTTCATTTTCAAAGCAAAAAGTATCTGCAGTATAATGGATTGAGTGTCACATCTGTTAAGAATACGCTTTCAAGCAAACTCTTGTAAATTAAACCTTTAATATCACAAGTACAGTGGCAAATGTCTTCTCCAACTTAAAAGAGCCCCTGTCTGCCGGCAGCTCTGTGTGGTCACATTTCAAATGTTTTCATGAAACTAAGAGGTTAGTTTCCCTTTAAGTTGATTGTGACATAAATAATGTGGAGGCCGAGACAGCTCAGCAGATATAGGCACCTGCCACCAACTCTGACAATCTAAGTTCAGTTCCCTAGAACCCACAGGATAGAAGTAGACAACTAGCTCCTGCAGATTGTGGCTCTTGAGTGTGTACGAACTCAAGAGCACACACACACACACACACACACACACACACACACACACACACACACTCAAATAAATAGATGTGAAGAACAATTATTTTTTAAAAATTTTATTATATATGAACAAAGAAATGATCATACATCCCAAGTCACCCAAACTACATGAAGTTTAAGTAGAAACTTCACTATAATATTATTCTTGGGGATATAAAGCTTTAACCTCCTATCCTGTTCTCTGATATTTGGTTTATGGAAAAATTAAATCTCCCCTCGGGGGTAAAACTAAAGTCTGAAAAGCTAACATTAATATTGTGAGTTTGGAAAAGAACATGAGGCTGCTGCTTTGCAGTATTAAAACTTGCAGTATTCCCTCTTTATGAGGTCTCCAGATAGGATTACATTCTACACTCGAGCTCGAGCACACATACGCATGCGCGAACACCCATACCCACACCCACACCCACACCCACCCCCCCCCCCCCCCCCCCCCCACACACACACACACACACACACACACTGGAGCACACAATTTTGCTTGAACCTGCATGCACAGTGCAGCATTTTGATCAGTAAAGGCTGTGTACAAAGACAAGACAAGTCCCAGTAACTCCCACTGGGTCACCAAAACAAAATTCCCTTTTCAATGAGAACGTGTTTCCTTGGGTGTCTGGAGCCTGACACGCCATCTGTACTTCTCTATTAAACTGAGCATACCAGGACTCCAGCTGGTACCTGAGACCTCCCTTTAGTGCAATAATGGCCGTCATGCCACGCCTTTCTGAGAAGCAGCAGAAACTTCCCACCTGTGTACCTTCCCCCTGCTCACACTCTGCTCATTATTTAGAAAACTCAGGCAAGTTAAATGGTGTCCACAGAACATGAGAGTAATTCAGAAGCAAGAGAGGTCTCATTCCCCAGGTGTCGGGCCTGTCTTCCTAGGGTAATCTGTATTGCTTCCTCCATTCAAAGATCAGATCTTGAGTGCTCTTGGATTAAAAAAAAACAAAAACAAAAAACAAAAAACAAAAAACAAAAAACAAAAAACAAAAAGCCGGGCGTTAGTGGAGCATGCCTTTAATCCCAGCACTCAGGAGGCAGAGGCAGGTGGATCTCTGTGAGTTCGAAGCCAGCCTGGTCTCCAGATCGAGTGCCAGGATAGGCTCCAAAGGTACACAGAGAAACCCTGTCTCGAAAAAACACAAAAACAAAAACAAACAAACAAACAAAAAACCTCTGGGAATTGGGGGAAATTGATAGTAAAGAAAAAATATTCCAGTTTCTAAAAGTTATCATCTCCTAAATAGGAACCCTTTAAGAAACCATTGTTAAATGCATAGTAACTTGGGGAATAGCTGAAGCAAAAACAACAAAACAAAACACCCCAAAGGGTGTTGAATTCCTCATCAGTGGGTAAAAGGTACCTCCAAGTCTCAATGTTTTTCGTTTAACAGAAAGGAAAACCCTTCTTCATGCTTTTCTATTGCTAAAAGTTAGAGTAATATAAAACAGTTGGGGGCGGTGCTGGAGAGGCTGGAACCTGGCACAGCAGCCAGCAGATTTCTGATCTCTGGTTTGCATTGATCTTACATTTAGACACAGACTCAGAAGAGCAGACCCTCCCTTTTCCAGTGCCTTCGGAAAGATTGCCGCTCCGTAGAATGAGTCCTTTCTCCTCCACCCTTAATCTGCAACCCAGCTTCCCCGGGAGATCCTACTTTGATTTCCGTTCCTCACCCCACCAGCTGAGCTTGCATTCTTCTTTACAGTCTCTCAATGCACCGGGTGAGCTGAGCTCTCAGATCTTTCCCTTCATCCCTGTGTCTTGGAAGCATCTCTGAAACACTTTTGTTGTTCATGCCATCTGTGTGCGTGGTGAGGGGGGTGACCTGCGTCTGTGTCTGTGGCTTCCAGTGTGGCTGAGGGAGCTTCCTGGCATTCTTGTTTGTATGGTGGAACGGCCCACCCTAGAGCTGTGGTCCATGTGTGATGGGCATCGGAACGGGATGTGAGAAGTTGTTCTTTTTGCATCAGCTGGTACCACCATGGAAAACTTGCCCTCCATCACATGCAGCACCATAGCACGGCATAGGCACTGGCTGAGCAGAGGCCATGGCAGTAATGTGGAGGTTTGCAACCTTCTGTATCCAGGAAACCAGCTGTGTCTGGGAGACTGGATCAGTGCATCCAGCCTGGAGTGGTCTGATTAAACATAGACTCAAGAGATCTTTACTGATGAAAATAAAACTAAAGGCCAAAAAAAAAAAAAAAAATGCCAATAGCAGAATACACCCTACAAAGCAAGGGAAGCACAGGGCAGAAAATAAAAGCCTTTTATGCAAAGCCCTGCCCATACTGGTAGGGCTGCAGGCTCACAACCCGTCTCTGTTAGCTGAATTAGCAACCCTTCAGTCATGACGGCCAGGGCCAAAGGTCCTATGATCAAAATATGAGGCCTTAGGAAGATGCTCACAGCCAAAATGTAACAGGGCTTATGGCTGGTTCCAGGGAAGATAGGCTCAGATTATTTTACAGTGAGCAATGTGTAGCAAACAGAATCTTCAAATTCCTAAAATGCAGACCTATTTGATCTCTTCGGGACTATATTGTAATCACGGATACACATGACGCACATCTCACGTTCCCAAGGGTTTCTTTTGGGTTTTATTTTCTTCCTTTGGCTCATCCCACATCCTGGAATAAAGAAGGCCACAGCATGACAGTGCAAAAAGGATGCAGGGACTTCGAGCTCCCTTGAAAAGTGACATTTTTTCTTGTGTTTTTTACGTTTCTTCTTGTTTTTCTGTGCACTACTGGCTTTGCCACATGCTTTGTTATGGAGCCCTTCGCTTGTCTCTAATGTACCAAAATACTGTTACGGTCTTTGTAATGTATATCGTCTCGAGAATAAAATGAAATGGAATGTGGGGTACGGATGCTTGGCAGGTGTATTTAATAGACTCATTCCAGTTGTATTGTTGAATCATAAATGTATGATGTTGTCTTCGAATTATTGAAAAAGAGTTCAGAATATTTGTTTTTGGAAAGACTCCACAAGGCATGATTCATTTAAAAAATCTGAAAGCCCTATTTAGATTCCACTAATTTATTTCCAAACCTGGATATGAGATTTGGCCTTAAAATTCTTTATGTTCCATACTTAACTGTGCTCTCACTCATAATGAGGAACCAGACAGTTGGCAAAAATTAAACATAAAAAATCAGCCATGAGCTGGAACGAAATGAATGTATCCCCAAAATAAAGTCAGCTAAGGAAGGGAAGGTGACAATATTTAAATTGTTAACTCCGTGCTCTTTTATAGTAAGTCACCTAATTAATTCTTGTAAAATTCTTTCAAGTCAGCGCCTTATCCTTCCAATTGTTTTAGAAACCAGCTTACTAGGACAATACTAAATTGGAAAATTTGCATGGTTCTTTCCACAAGAGACTCACAATTCCTAGACTAGTCCTCAACGTCACTGGAAATTGTAGGTCACACATCTGTGGACATTTTAAGCTGAATCACTTTCCTCCCCCTCAACCAGACCTTAGGGAAGATGAGAGTAGAAGTCTCACAAGTGATTCCTATATAGATCTGAGCCCATGTCCTGCCCCACATCAGCCTTCCTCCCCTCTCTCAGGTGAGAAGAGCTGCCGTAGCAAAGCAAGCTTAGACAGAAAATAAATAATCTTTGTTTGTGCAACACTCAATTCCTGCTACTTTTAATTATAAGGCATCCATTAGCAGGTGCATTAAATTCCACAATTCTTTATATGTGGACTATTTGCTCATCGCAGCAAACAAAGGCTTTCTGCCATAAACTAGTAGGAAATCAGTAAACTATTGCCACAGAGCAGGCTTATCACTACCCGGTGACTTTTTTTTCTACTTCTATTGGGTAAGTTTTTCTCATCTTTAAAACAACCAACTTCCTCAGGTTGTAAATGTTAGTGTACAAAACTAAACCAGGAAGATAATGAAAATTTAAGCTGCAGCATTTACAGTCAATTGGCAAAGCTTCTGCAGAGATGGAAAAAGATGAACTTCATGTTTGGAAAAAGCACAAAAGCAATTTATACCCAGAAAAGAAAAGGAACACAAAATGGGCTTTGGCTTTTTGTTTTTTGTCTTTTTTCATGAATCAGGCCTCTGGGGGACTATAGTCAGTTGTGCTTTCTAAATGAATGCAAATAGCTTTTATCAACCTGGTTGTCATTTCATAGTCTTGATGTGTAGTATCTTTTTATAGGATGCAATTTTGAGACACAATCTGCATCTTACTCTCAATTAGGCAAGTATACCTACTGTAATTGTTACCTTTTGCCTGTGTGACTGCTATGCTCAATTCCTTTGCAAAATAAATGGTGGCAGCTTTGTCATGTCAATAAAATTTTCCAAATGTCATTTGAACTCCATTATAACAGTTTCTCAATTTCTTAGAAAAATGCCTGTTTTTTTTTTTTTTAACATTATATCCTTCACCGCCCCTCCCTTTCTTCTACATCAATGCAAAGTACTCTTTACGAGCACTAAATGTCAGTCAAGGCACAAGTCAGCTGGCTGTTGTTGTGTATGTAATGTTCTCAGTGGAGCCCTTGTTGGTATTAGTCTATCAAAAGAAACATGCTTCTTGTCAATGTCAATTTTGCTTCCTATTTCTCTCCCCCATGCCTTTCACTGGAATGACAACAGTTGACATTAAAAAGCTGTTGGCAGGTATGGAATAACATTATTCTTTTACAAATAGCAGAGACAGTGCATGTGAAGTGGCTACAGGCTCAGTACATGAGTACTCTCACCTCTTCAGACTGCTCTTTATAGGCAATACGCAGAAATTGGGGCAGAGTGTATCCAAAAACCTCATCCTGGGCAGCAGAGGTGGCTCAGAGTTTAAGAGCACTGGCTGTTCTTCCAGAGGTCCTGAGTTCAATCTCCAGCAACCACATGGTGGCTCACAACCATCTGTAATGAGGTCAGGTGCTCTCTTCTGAATGCAGGCATATATGGAGGCAGAACAGAGTGTATGTTATTAAAAAATTAATTAACTAATTTTAAAAAAACTCATCCTATCTCCATCTAATGTCCAAACTGCTTCTCACAATGTATATTAGACGTCGGCTTTAGAAGTGACATTTATCTACAAATTACAAAGGAAGCAATCTGTCCTACACCCAAGTCACAGTTGTACATGAAAATTAGTTCATGTTGCTTTGCAGCTTCAAGGCTTGTGTGAGCAGGTGTGAAAGCCTATACGAAGTTTTCCATACTTCGCCTACTCGTATTTCCTGATTTCACTCAGTGTGTCTTATCCCTCCTCCATCCAGGATTATAGACCTAGCCTCCCTGCCTCAGGGTTACACAGGCATCCTAGCACACCCCCTCACCCTTTATGTCTCTGGTACACTATTCTGCCAGTCACCAGGTGAAGGGACTTGATGCCACTTCACTCCTGGATCAACTGGTTGGGAGTGCACTCTAAGCCAGGTAAACCCTGCTGAATGGGTCATGTGCCCTCTGTCCACTCCTGGTGCAGAGTATCAACTCCCAGGATGTGCCCCATCTGTTCCCTTATGGTGACACTGGCCCCAAACACCTCCTTCCTGCATGGCAGCATGAAAACGTGACACCACGTGCCACACTGCCCAAAAGCATGCTACAATCCTTGAGGCCATCCTAATAACTCACTTCCCTTCTGTTGTTTTCAGTGGCTTGGTTTGCTTTTGACCCTGGCTCGGCACACTCGGACATCATCCTCTCCAATGACAACCTGACAGTGACCTGCAGTAGCTACGATGACCGGGTGGTGCTGGGGAAAACTGGTTTCTCCAAGGGCGTCCACTACTGGGAGCTAACCATAGATCGCTATGACAACCACCCTGATCCAGCATTTGGCGTGGCTCGCATCGATGTCATGAAGGATGTGATGTTAGGAAAGGACGACAAAGCTTGGGCAATGTATGTGGACAATAACCGGAGCTGGTTCATGCACAACAACTCGCACACCAACAGGTACCCTGCAGCCCCACACCAAGCCTTCTTCATGGTGGCTTGGGGTCAAGAGGGAGAGCCCTAGTTCAACAGCCTATTACACAGACAGCATTAGGAAGCAGGGCATGTGGTCTTCATCTCTTAGCTGTGGTCCACTCTCCTGCTTTCCACATTGCATAGAGGAAGAGTTGTATTCCTTCTCCTTGGCTCTTTATTGTTAAATTCCACCCAGGGCTACAAAAGACAACCCCCAGGTGTATCCATTATAGACAAATAACCCAGGTTCTAAAGCCCAGACCTGGAACTTACCAGCAAAGTTCGGGCCAAGGTACTTCATTTTTTCTGAATCCTGGTTTGTCAATCCTCCAAATTCATATAATCATGTTTCCATGCAGGAGTGGTCTGAAGAGTACATGAGATGATTTGCAGAAATGCCTCACATTGGAAGTACCTGGGAATAGAAGCCATTGTTCTTTTGTCATTATCACCAGTACTGTTTCTCAGAATAGAAGCCATTAACTAAACTTGGTGGTAGGGATGCCCTTGTGGATAGCTTTAAACTTGAACACCTCACTTGTTATTGTATGCATCACAACACCCAGGTTGCTGAAGAAAGATGATACAGTAG